>NC_066580.1:208776526-209076526 GCF_024323335.1 Lathyrus oleraceus | reverse complement strand
TGGACAAGATATGCCCGAGTATCCTCAACATTCAAAATGATTTTCAAATGTTTTAATTTTTCTGCACGTCATTGTTTGGCCTTCCTGTTTTTTAGATGCAATGTTTATCAAAAATTCGGACGTTTTTGCAAACAAAACAGTAAAAGTAAAAAACAAGAGAGTAATTTATCTGAATAACGACTTTTATTAATTGAAAATGTGCCTGAAAAGGCAAGTACATTGGGAAGCAATTCCTAGGAAGAGGTAATTGCGCACAAAAGGAAAATAAACTATCCTAATGGCAATGTGAACACGGCATTCACTGTTTCCCAACTCTGTTATAACTCATAGATCATCAGTTTCCTCCCAATTCCTTGCTTTCTGAGAAGACTGACTGGACCGATCACATCTGTCGAGATGGCAGCTGACGAAGCATGATGAAGTACAGATAACTCAAACTGTAGTCTTCGCTTTAATCCCTCTTTTGGCTGGATCGCCCTTTCGGGTTTTCAATCCACCGGGATACCCATTTTTGCCTAAGCCGCCCTTGCGGGTTTTCGACTTACCGGGTGTACAATTTTTCATTTTTATCCCTAACTTTTGCCCGAACCTTTTCTTTCTGTTTTTGGTTCGCCGGGATGCCCATTTTTGCCTGGACTCTTTTATTCTTTTTGTCCAGCGGGTCAAATTATGCGAAGTATTTTTTGACTACGTCTGAATTAACAGGGGAAGGAAAATCTTCACCATCCATAGTTGTAAGCATCAAGGCTCCACCGGAGAAAACCTTCTTCACAACATATGGACCTTCGTAGTTAGGAGTCCACTTGCCCCTGTTATCTGTACCGGGAGGAAGGATCCTCTTCAAAACCAGATCGCCAGTTTGAAATGTCCGAGGACGCACTTTCTGATCAAAGGCTCGCTTCATCCTTCTCTGGTATAACTGCCCATGGCACACAGCTGCTAACCGTCTTTCTTCAATAAGGCTTAACTCATTAAACCTTGTACGAATCCATTCGGCTTCGTCCAGCTTGACATCCAATAATACCCTCAGAGAAGGGATCTCCACTTCAACTGGTAGGACTGCTTCCATACCATACACAAGGGAGTAGGGGGTTGCCCCGGTCGACGTACGTACTGAGGTACGGTACCCATGCAAAGCGAAAGGCAGCATCTCGTGCCAATCCTTGTACGTAACGACCATCTTCTGCACAATCTTCTTGATATTCTTGTTAGCTGCCTCTACAGCACCATTCATCTTTGGTCTGTAAGGAGAAGAATTGTGATGTTCGATCTTGAAATCTTTGCAAAGCTCTTTCATCATCTTGTTGTTGAGATTCGAACCATTATCAGTGATGATTCTCTCAGGGACTCCATAACGACAGATGATTTCTTTCTTGATGAACCGGGCAACCACTTGTTTGGTGACGTTAGCATAAGAAGCTGCTTCCACCCATTTGGTGAAGTAATCGATCGCCACCAAGATGAAGCGATGTCCATTCGAAGCGGTTGGCTCAATCTTCCCAATCATGTCAATGCCCCACATGGCAAACGGCCAAGGCGAGTTCATGACATTCAACGGGTTTGGTGGTACATGCACCTTGTCAGCATAGATTTGACACTTATGGCACTTCCGAGCGTACTTGAAACAATCGGATTCCATAGTCATCCAGTAATATCCGGCTCTCAGCAATTTCTTCGACATTGCATGACCACCAGCGTGGGTACCAAACGAACCCTCGTGCACCTCTTGCATTAACATGTCTGCTTCGTGTCTATCCACGCATCTGAGCAGAACCATGTCAAAGTTCCTCTTGTATAGCACATCATCCTGATTCAGATAAAAGCTTCCAGCCAGCCTTCTCAGGGTCTTCTTATCATTCCTCGATGCCCCCTCAGGATACTCTTGAGTCTTGAGGAAGTTCTTGATGTCATAATACCACGACTTTTCATCAATAGCAACAACTAACTCGGCTGCAAACACATACGCAGGCCTCTCGAGTCGATTCACAGCAATATGTGGCACATGATTCCACCAATGAACCTTTATCATGGAAGATAAAGTAGCCAAAGCATCAGCCATTTGATTCTCATCCCGAGGGACATGATACAACTTCACCTTCTTGAAGAACGTCAGTATTCTTCTGGTGTAATCTCTATACGGAATCAAATGTGGCTGGTTTGTATTCCAATCTCCATTGACCTGATTGATCACTAGAGCAGAATCTCCAAAAATGTCGAGTGTTTTGATCCTCAGATCAATGGCTTCTTCTATCCCCATGATACAAGCCTCATACTCAGCTTCATTGTTGGTGACGTCGAAAGTCAATCTGGCAGAGAAAGGTATATGAGCACCTTTGGGATTGATCAACACTGCCCCAACACCGTTACCGTTCATATTCACAGCCCCATCAAACATCAGTGTCCACTTGTCATCAGGATCTGGTCCTTCCTCGACAAGCGGCTCTTCACAGTCTTTCATCTTCAAATACATGATGTCTTCATCAGGGAATTCAAACATCATAGGCTGATAGTCGTCGATCGGTTGCTCGGCAAGATAGTCGGACAAAATACTACCTTTGATGGCCTTCTGTGACGTGTACTGAATGTCGTATTCCGTTAAGATCATCTGCCAACGGGCAACACGTCCGGTGAGAGCTGGCTTCTCAAAGATGTATTTTACTGGATCCATCCTAGAAATCAACAGAGTAGTATGGTTCAACATATACTGCCTTAGTCGGCGAGCAGCCCAGGCCAAAGCACAGCAAGTTTTCTCGAGCAGTGAATATCTTGTTTCACAGTCGGTAAACTTTTTGCTTAGGTAGTATATGGCATGCTCTTTTCGACCAGACTCGTCATGCTGCCCCAATACACACCCCATCGAAGTCTCGGTAACTGACAGGTACATTATCAATGGTCTCCCTGGAACTGGAGGAATCAGGATTGGAGGTTTCTGTAAGTACTCTTTGATTTTGTCAAATGCCTTCTGACAGTCATCATTCCATTTGATCGCCTGATTCTTTCTGAGCAGTTTGAAAATTGGTTCACATGTGGCAGTTAGATGAGATATGAACCTTGCAATGTAGTTCAACCTCCCTAAAAACCCACGGACTTGTTTTTCCGTTTTCGGTTCAGGCATCTCTTGAATAGCTTTGACTTTTGCTGGATCAACCTCAATCCCTTTCTCACTGACAATGAAGCCTAAGAGCTTCCCGGATCTCACCCCAAACGTACACTTGTTCGGATTCAGCCTCAGCTTGAATTTGACCAGTCTATCAAACAACTTCTGCAGATTTACCAGGTGCTCCTCTTCTGTCTGCGACTTCGCAATCATATCATCCACGTACACTTCGATTTCATTGTGCATCATGTCATGAAAGAGAGTCGTCATTGCCCTCTGATAGGTAGCACCGGCATTCTTCAGCCCAAATGGCATCACTTTGTAGCAGAACGTGCCCCAAGGTGTAATGAATGTCGTCTTTTCCATGTCCTCTGGCGCCATCTTGATCTGGTTGTAGCCTGAGAAACTGTCCATGAAAGAGAATACCGAGGATTGAGCCGTATTATCAACCAATACATCGATGTGAGGTAATGGGAAATCGTCTTTCGGACTCGCTCTGTTCAAGTCTCGGTAATCGACACACATCCTGACTTTGCCATCCTTCTTCGGTACGGGAACAATGTTGGCAACCCACGGTGGGTATCTGGTAACAGCCAAGAATCCTGCATCCCACTGCTTCTGAACCTCTTCCTTGATCTTGACAGCCATATCATGACTAGTTCTGCGAAGCTTCTGCTTGACCGACGGACACTCCTCTCTAAGAGGTAACCGATGCACCATAATGTCTGTATCCAACCCAGGCATGTCTTGATATGTCCAGGCGAATATTTCCACATATTCTCTTAGCATCTCAATTAGCCTCCTCTTGACAGAGTCTTCTAAAGCAGCCCCAATCTTGATCTCTCTTCTGGCGTTCTCAGTACCCAGATTAACGATTTCCAACTCCTCCTGATGAGGTTGGATGACCCTTTCCTCTTGCTTCAGTAGTCTGACCAATTCTGCAGGGAGTTCACTGTCTTCCTCACTCTCCTCTTCAGCTTGGTAGATGGGATTGTCAAAATCATACTGAGCCATAACAGAGTCGTTCACAGTGGATGCCAAAATATCACTTCTGCATGTTTAATGTTTTGTTTTTAGAAAAAGATTTCAATAAAGTCACAAAAAACAAAAAAACATTGCCATTTTTATTATTTTGAAAAAAAAAGTGAAAAATCAAAAAAGAAAGACAAAGATCTCAAAATTTGATTGCAAAACGTCCTTTATTTATAAACATTGTGAAACATGATGTGGCCCTACAATGAACCATTACGCCTTGGGCAGAACGTAGGGTTGTCATGCAAAAATGAAAAAACAAAGGAAAATTACTCTGTCAGTAGAGTAACTTGGACCACTTCCTCAGCTGTCCAGTTGTTGATAGATTCGCCTGGTGCACAAGGGCGGACCCAGACATCCAAATCACAGTCCCGGTCTTCACCATCAGTAGCAAAGACATCCCCATGGTTCATCAGCCCAGCGCTGGTGAAGGTACTCGGACCTGCTTGTACGCTCTGCTCTGCTTGGAGAGGCTCGTACCCAATGCCGAACTTGTCTTCCTTAACCGGTAAGTCAACTATCTTGCCCCAGCCTTCAGCCCTTCCGGAGTCAACCACCTCCTTGGCTTGCTTGTACGATGAAATCGAAGCACCTGGCTTCCTCTGCTCGGCACAAGCTACCCCTTCAAGCGCCACAGTCTCAAATGCCTGGCACAAGGTTTCATGGATCTCGCCATCTACCTCAACATACTTGAATGAGGAGAGATGACTCACCAGAATTTCTTCTTCACCACATACGGTCACAATCTGACCGTTCCAGACATATTTGAGCTTTTGGTGGAGAGTTGACGAGACTGCTCCAGCGGCGTGAATCCATGGACGCCCCAACAGACAGCTATAAGCAGGCTGAATGTCCATCACATAGAACACGATGTCGAAAACCTCCGGACCTATCTTTACCGGCAAGGTGACTTCACCAAACACAGAACGTTTGGATCCGTCGAATGCACGCACAATCAGGTCACTGGGAGTGAGCACGACTCCCTCGACATCGATCTTCTTCAATATCTGCTTGGGTAGGACATTCAGGGACGACCCGGTGTCCACCAGCACGTGAGATAAAACAGCACCTTTGCACTCCATAGTGATGTGCAAGGCTTTGTTATGATTGCGTCCCTCAGGCGTTAGGTCTAGGTCAGTGAAACCTACACCGTGCCTGGTACTCACGTTGGCTAGTACACCCTCCAACTGGTTGACGGAAATCTCTTGCGGGACGTACGCCATGTTCAGCATCTTAAGCAAAGCGTCTCGATGTGCCTCAGAGCACATCAGCAAAGAGAGTATTGAAATTTTTGACGGAGTCTGATTGAGCTGATCTACAATTTTGTAGTCACTCTTTTTGATTATCTTCATAAACTCCTCAACGTCTTTTTCAAAAGAACCCTCAGCCTCCTTCTGAGCCGGTTCCTCGTCAACCACAGCTTGTTTGCCTTTAGCCCTTGCAGATGCCTCAGCAGTAGCATCTCTCAAAGGTTGAGGAGCAAACAGTCGTCCACTCCTAGTGAAACCTCCTGGCCCTCCAACATTGTCCACCACCGGACTTGTAACCGCAGGAGTTCTCACTGGAGCACTGATTGTTACTGGCGCTCGTACCACTGGGCTTGTCTGATTGCCAGCCCTTCTATCATTGCGATAGGCGTTGTCGTACCTCCAGGGAACAGCCCTACTATTCTCAACTCGTCCTCTGCCGGACGCAACAATAGTAGTTGGTGCACTGATGGTCACCGGAGCTGGAATGGTAACCGGAGTATTGCTCGTCGTAGGTGCACTGACAGCCCCTCTTCCTCGTCCTTCAGACGGCTTGAAATAAATGGTGACAGTAGACACTGCCCCATTACCTTTAACAGCCCGGCTGAACTGGAGACAGCCCTCATCAATCAGTCTTTGAATACCAGCCTTCAGCTGGTCACAACCATTATCAGCTTCTGAACAACCCACACAATCTTCTTTACAACCCGGGTCGACACCTCCCTTCAGCAAACGGTCCTTGACTACCAACAAAGACGTCTGAACATCTTCCACATTGTCAATCAAATCTTCAGCCTCTCCTTCTTCAATATTGTTAACCCTATGCCCACCATGCTGAGGCATAGGATTGTTCACTACATTCGGCACCGGAGCGAAATTGATTGCCTTAGCATCAATCAAGTCTTGTACCTTGTGCTGCAAAACCCGGCATCTCTCAGTATGGTGCCCTGGTGCCCCAGAATGAAAGTCACAGCGAACGTTCGCATCATACCCAGGCGGCAATACTGTTGGTGTAGCCATGGTACGCAACTCAACAAACCCTAACCGGAGTAGTTCGGGTAAAAATTCAGCGTACGACATTGGCAATGGATCAAAACGTCGCTCAGCCATTCTTTGTCTGGGCTGGTACGGACGTGGTTGTTGTTGTTGTTGTTGTTGCGGTTGTTGTTGAACTCTCTGTTGTTGTTGTGGATGAGGTTGAGGTGCAGGAATAGTCACTGCAGCTACTGGACGGTACTGTTCTCTATTTGCATTTGCTCTGTACACACCCCCTTTGTGTTGCACAGCATTAGTCTCTCCTTCTCTACGGCGAGGTGCCCCAGAGAAGGGTTTCTTCGAGGACGACGAAGAACCTGCGTCATGAATCCTCCCAGCTTTGATTAAACTTTCTGTTCTCTCGCCACAGATGACGACGTCAGAAAAACTTCCGAATGGGCAGCTTCCCATCCGGTCCATATATACACCTTGCAGAGTACTGATGAACATGTCAGTCAACTCCCTTTCCAGCATAGGGGGTTGAACTCTCGCAGCTAGTTCACGCCACCTCTGGGCGTACTCCTTAAAGCTTTCATTATTCTTCTGACAAAGACTCTGCAGCTGAGTCCTGGTCGGAGCCATGTCCATGTTATGCTTATACTGTCTGAGGAACGCCTCACCCAGATCTCTCCAGCATCTGATGGAATCCCGCTTCAACTCCATATACCAATCCAAAGACGCCCCAGATAGGCTGTCTTGGAAGAAATACATCCACATCTTCTCATCATCAGTGTATGCGGATATCTTTCTGTAGTATGCCTGCACGTGGGTGCGAGGGCAGGAGGTACCGTTGTATTTATCAAATGACGGTGCCTTGAACTTGGGCGGGATTCTCAGTCCTTCTACCAATCCCATATTTGTAACATCAAAACCGAGGGAGTTTTGACATTCCATTGCCCGGATCTTCTCAGCAAGGGCCTCAACTTTACGATCTCTCGCATCATTTCTGCCCAAAATGTCGTCGTCTTCGCTGAGCATAGTGAGTAAATCCTCTTGTCTGTCAACAATCGGAATTCTGTTACGGGCTGGAACATGGATGACTCTGGCATTAGCAGCATCTGGAGCAATCGGTTGACCGTCGACTCGAATACCCCTCAACTCTTCACCTACAGCATAATTGTTGACGGGAATAGCAGCAGCAGGAATGTCAGGAACTGGATTTCCTTCTTGCAGAGGCTGGTTGGGCGGTGGCAATGTAGCTTCTTGCCTCTGGACCAGTGCTCGGAGTTCTTCTTGTCCTTGCACAACCCCTTGCATCATGTGAATAAATTGGGCCATGTTAGCCCTCATCTCAGCTAACTCAGCTTGTACTTGGTCCATATTGCGCTGATGGTTGAGTCGCGTTGAGTAGCGGTGCGGCCTTTGATCAGCTATCCTGTCTGGACACAGGAATCAAAATGAGAAGACGGCACGAGAACACCTGTTTATGCAAAGATGATGCATGCAATGCTTGTGCAAATGCTTTGTTTTCAAGGAACCCTTAGGGTATTATTTGCAATATTTTGTATATTTAAACATTTTAATTGCTCATGGAAATATTTCATTCAATATATTGAGACAAAGAAATACAACATTTTTGATTCATTACAAAGAGAAAAGGTAAATGACATCCTATGGATCCCTAGAAGCTCGGGATGCTGGAAGACGAGAAGTGCACAACTTCTTGATCTCTCTCTCATAGGCAGCCTCCATGTCAGCTTTCTCTTTTGCAAGTCGATCATACCTCCTCTTCCAGAATTTGGATGACTGAGGAAGCAGAGAAGTCCAAGTGTCGTTCGGATCGTCGATCACTCGGTGCTCGAGAAATTCAATCATAGCATCCTTCTCCTTGAGCTGCTGCAGCAATTCCTCTCTTTCACGGATCCAAGCACGCGAAAGGTCTTCTTCTCTCAACTCCTCTACACGTTGGGTAGGGAGGGTTGAAGGCCCAGCCACATCCAACGGTGTAGGTCTTGGATGATCATACGGCATCAGGTAGGTGGCAGCTCTCTGTCTGACCCAAAAGGTGTATGGCTCCAAAGCAATGCAATTCTTTGGACCCAATTCATTCCTACTCTTCTTGTGAATACTGCGCCAAGCACGGACAAATCTGGCTTTCAGGCCTTGGGGATCTTTACCCTCCTGGAAGAACACACCTTCTAACAGAATGTTATTAGGTTTATCCTTTAGGGGGAACCCAAGCTGACGACGTGCAAGAATGGGATTGTAAGTAATCCCACCACATGTGCCAAGAAGAGGCACATTAGGGAATTCACCACAATAGTCGATGATCTGGACGGTATCATACACGCGATCATACCAGGTGATATCATCATTGGTGAGAGACATGAGTCTCTGAGACCACCGTAGACATCCCTTGTTCTCCTTGAAAGCAACTGTCTGCGGCAAGTGCGAAATAAACCACTTGTACAGCAGGGGTAAACAGCAGACAATAACTCCTCCACCTTTCATATTCCTTAGGTGCAAAGAGACGTAAGCATCGCCCAACAAAGTCGGAACTGGATTAAGAACTGAGAAGATCCTAATGGCGTTCATGTCCACGAACTTGTCGAAGTTGGGAAACAGCACCAATCCATAGATGAGCAGCACAAACAGAGCCTCAAAGGCATCCTCACTCATGGCCTTCCCATAGAAGGTAGCTTGGGCAATGAGGAACTCGGAAGGAAAACCCTGAATTCCGCCTTTGGTAGTCAGATTAGCTCTAATCAGATCTTCATCTATGTGCAACAGGCTAGCAATCTCTCGAGCAGATGGAATACTCTCTAGGCCACTGAACGGCACTTGATCCAGAATTGGAATCCCAATGAGGTGAGAATATTCCTCCAAAGTCGGCAATAGCTGGAAGTCTGGAAATAAGAATCAATGATGCAACGGATCGTAGAACTGAGCCAAGGTACTCATCAACCCTTCGTCAACCTGAGTGGTGAGCAGAGGCAGAAGCTTCCCATAGCGAGCTTTGAAACCCAAGGGATCTAATACATACGATGTCAGATTCCTTAACTCTTTTACATCGGGCTGCCTGAAGCTGTACTTCTTTGTATGCCTCTTTGGTCTTTCCATGTCTGAAAATTTTGCAAATAAACCCTTTAAGTTCCTTGAAAATTTTCTTTTTTGATGACATGAATGCGGATGAATGCGTGAATGCATGAATGCAACAAACACACTCAAGGATCAAGCAAAGCACACCAAACAAAGGTCGTGGGAAAGCTCTATGTATCCCTAAT
Source organism: Lathyrus oleraceus (assembly GCF_024323335.1). Taxonomy (NCBI): domain Eukaryota; kingdom Viridiplantae; phylum Streptophyta; class Magnoliopsida; order Fabales; family Fabaceae; genus Lathyrus; species Lathyrus oleraceus. The sequence goes on along the minus strand of NC_066580.1, from coordinate 209,066,891 downwards.
ATCAATCATCCATTTTGGTGGATTTAGGTTTTCACCTTATCGACACCCAAGTTCCATTGATATTAACGGTACATGAACCGGTTCAAACATCCTTAATATCAACCAGCCGCTTTGATGGATTTAGGTTTTACACCTGATCCGGGATCCATTGATATTAACAATGTTTGAACGACTCAACCACGAATCACGGGTTTGTTGAGAGTCACGAGCATGGAGTCTTGGTTAAGAACCCCCCAAAGGGAGTGTACTAGGGTTTAAACCTGCCAGACATGTTCTATCAGAGGTTCCCATAATCATCGTTCCATCTTTCGAATATTATCGGAGGAACGAATACTCGTATTCCAAGAATATTCTCAAGAGAAACTCTTATGAGTGTAGTATCGCGTAACAATCGTATCAGAACTGACATCTGAACGACCTCCGCACTACGGTCCTAAAAAATAGGCCAAGATGGGTTTGGTAAACTAAGGTCCTTGGCTTCTGCGGCACATGATTGAAAGAATAATGCCTAACCACAAATAACTTGTGTGACATTATTAGTCCAACATGACCTCCACCAAGTGAATGGACTCGCAAGTCAACTGGCTAAGGAATACTCCACACCAGTCAACAAGACTATGCCATTCTCCTATCCTAGAGTGCACTCGAGTTCGGGTATAGAACTCATCTCACAGATCACCAAAGCAAACAGCAATTGTATATCAAGCAATTCACACATTACAATCAATACAGTGATCCCAAATCGTACAAAAATGGGTCGAATAACAAATAACAAAATAGCACAACAAAGGTGAAAAGTAGGCACTACCGCCAAGGATGTGTTTATTTCCCCAGCAGAGTCGCCACTTTTCTGTAGCGGTGTATTCGTCGCTATATGATTTATCGATTAAACCATAAGCAAAGCATACAATGAAATTTTCGAGTCGCCACCGCACTTTTATTTATCCAAAGGATTGGCTAAAAAGCGAACAAAAGCCTAAGAAGTTTTACACGTAGAAAACTAATAAAAGATCAGAGAGTCTGGGTAAGGGGTAAATTACGCAATGGGAAGGTGTTAGGCACCCACTACGTCCTAGGTACTCCTAGGGAGCCCTTTTCACACTTGTTGTACTAAATTGTTATTTGTTATGACATAAATATTGTGCAAACATGATTGGGATGATGAGAGAAGAATATACAATTTTATTATTGGGTTTGAACGGATGAACCCGTTGCCTACGTACCTTCCATCAAAGGTAAGGATCAAAACGCCGTAGTTCGGCTAAAAGATTTCCAAAAGTTGGTGGATTCAATTTTAAACACAAGCACTGAGGCTTTTCATTATCAACGGGAGAAAACTCGACCAAGACCAACATCCACCATGTGAGGATAGCTTCGACGCACTAGAGGGGTTAACCCTGTTTTCAGTACGGAAGTCTTATAGTCGACTCACTAAAGATAAGGTGAGGTTTACATCAACCACAATGATAATTGAAACCTATGGCTAATGTGAAAAGATTAACAACGGACAAAGCCAAAACAAGTGAGTGAGTGAAGTTAATTGATTGTGATTATGAAAGTAGAGTCAGAGTATGATTAAGATTGATTCAAAAGAAGTATTAAGAAATGGAGTTTGAAAAAAGAGTCAAGGACTTGGGTCCAGGTTTCTAGTTTGAAAACATGAAGAAGTTTGCACAACATCTATGTCAAGTTTGAGTTCAAAGTGTGAAAAGGTTTAGGACATAATGGGGATGAATGAATGAGGATGGATTGTAAAACTTCTTAGAAGGTTCACCTTTTGAAATCATATAGGAGATGATCCAAATGTGTCCTTTGGAATGGGCAATTAAGCAATAATAACATAAACAAACAAATGATACCGGATGCCACTCAATGGTCTTACTCCAATCTCACAAATAAAAGCGGATACCGGATACCAATAGATGGGTTTACACCAATCTCCTAAAACAGAAATGGATATCAGAGGCCACTCAATGGACTTACACTAATCTCCTCAAAAGAAAAAAGAATGAAATATGGAAATCAACTGCCAATCTATCTGGACTTAGGTTAACTCCACATATGATCATAGGAAAGCAAATGCCAACTTGCGGGACTTACAATTGCATCCTCTCATAAACAAAGAAAGCAAAACATGGATGTCAGATGCCAATCCGTCTAGGCTTACTCTGACATACACAGTATGATCCTAGGAAAACAAATGCCAACTTGTGGGGACTTACAATTGTATCCTCATATACAAACAATGCAACAAGCAAAGATAAGATGAGTGGCCAATGTGATGGTCTTATACTCACTTCCATATCATAGGAACAATGGCCAAAGCAATGGACTTACAATTGTCCTCAATGGGTAAACAACAATGATGATGTCACACAGACAAAGGAGATGATCATGCATTAATGGGCAATTAATGATGATAAATGCATAAAGCATACAAGCAAACATGTGCATATGAGATAAACAATCAATCAACGAATATCAAACAGCACACTCTATAGCCAAACAAGGGGGCTCACACAAGAGGGTTAGGCACTAAGGCCAACTGGAATAGGGTCAAAGATTTGCTCTTAACCTTGCCATTGAGAGGCTAAGGTGAAGCAGATGAAAGGAGATGAGGGGTGTGCCTCATTGCTCTTATCCCTGATCAGGGAGAGCATATCAGAAAGTGTGGGAGCTCAGAAAGATGGAGCTCTTTCCACATTATTGACTCGATAGATTTTGGGTTTTGATCTCAATGCTACAACCATGTAATGGGAGCAAGGAGAAGACTCACTGAATAGTAGGGGATAGGTTGCTTATCCCTTTGATCTACCAATTGCCTTACTTGAAGGACTTTTCCTGCTTGGGACAAAATTAAACACACACAAGCATTGCCTCTTAAGGAGGACTTCAGACAGTTTGCCCGGCCAAATAACAGGCCGGGTCTCCAGACTACATGAAGAGAGAGTAATTATACCTCAAAAGCAAGTTGCTAAATAGCAAAGCAAAGCAAATAAAGCAACTAAGAGTACCTGAAATGGTCAAACAAATCAGTACATAGTCCAACAGTTTAAATCAGAAGGAAATGAAACAAACAGTTAAATCAACAACAGAAGTGCAAAAGCACAAAACCCAACTAATATGAGTCATACCACCTACAAAACAAAGGATTAGTTCATGATATATAATCAAACTCAATCAAATTGGCAATGGTTTCTTTGAAGCAAATGCTCATCCTGAAACAAATGAACTCAAACATAAGCCAAGAGACCACTAGGGCAAGCCTAGGGTCAAAATAAATGATAAAAGTCAAAACAGCAAACCATATCCAATCAAAGTCAAATTCAAACATTTGAGGAACAAACCCAATTGGTTTCAAGTTTATATCATGCATCAACATCATTTTACAAACAAAAGAAGGCAAGGCATGGCAAATGAAGGCACATAAAAGTCAACAGAAATACTTGGCTCAAACCCAAACATAATCAATTCCAAAAATCATAAAATAATTCATACTCAATCACAATCCACATAATGACATGCATATAAAATTTCAGCTCATTTGGATCATGGGAAGATGGTCAATTAAAATCAGGAAGTCAAAACAATTCCAAGTATGCACAAAGAAGTCAAACATACATGTATCAACTTCAAAAATCATAATTAAATGAAAACAGATGAGAAATGAATGAGATTAACACCAATGCAAAGCTTAAGATGTCTAGTATGCACATGTGAAATTTCATGATCATCCAATAAGATATGAGAAATTCCCAAATGGAATGGCAACATGTATCATACAAAGTCAACAATTGACTAGGCAGGGAAGAAAAATCTCAAACAAATAGGAAATGGCATAATTAAATCCAAGAAAAATCACACACAAACTAGACATATGAGAGAAGATTCATGCAAAAAATGAGGTCAATTGGAGGCCAGGAAGCATGTCAACAATATTCATGAAATGGCATATCAATGGTGTGACACAAGTTGTCACACCCTACTTCAAAAAATCACAACTCTCAAACCACAACTGAGAAATCCACAAACTTTATACCAAAATAAACATGAATGAGTGTAGAACAACCACAAAAATTTCCAGAATCATTGGATACATCCTCCTCATTTCACAAGAGATTTGGCAACATGTATCATTTTTGGTCACATTATACAAACCCTAAGGCCATTTAAAAACCAATGATCAGAAAATTCATTAAAAATCATGACAAAAAACTAGACATCAAACAGGACATGATGCAAAAATTCCCACTGAATTTGGAATTGAAATGAACAAGTTATGAATTTTGTAATTTGAGTAATCAATTGAGACAAAATGAACAAAATAGCATGGAATGGTAAGTCAACATGGTTGACCGGTGGCACTCTTGTAATTACCTCCCTCATTAATCTAAACGCAACGTTTAAGGCCACGAAATAGAATGTTTTGATTGGCTGGTTCTCAATGGAACAGTAACATACACAGAAGTAACCAAACGCGTTTTGAAAAAAAGAAACCCTAGGGCTTGCTACAGTAGCTGCATCATCTTCATGCTCATCAACATCAAACGAATTTCCAACAACATTACACAAACAGCATGGCAGTGGAACAAAGATATTCATGCAACATTAAACATCAGCACACAACACAGTTCATGCAAATTTCTGGGCAAATCCTAGGGTTTATCCACTGTAACTTCATCTTCAACATTTAAACATGAAAAATCGATTCTCCCAGAAATCATGGATATGCATACCAATAGAGTCAGCAAACAACATACAACAAGAATGTAGCATTCATTTTCACTAAATCATTACAAGCAAAACAAATCGAGCAAAAGTATGTTTGGTCACAAAACTTGAAATCCAGATTTATCATGCATAACACAACCACTTTAAGTGAGACAAGTTGCAATGGATTCAGCATCAAAAGACCTACCAGAAACATGGCATGGATTAGAGAAAAAGGAGAATCGAAATCTTACTTGGTTGTGAAGAAAATCGAGAAACAGTGGTTGTTTGGATGCCTTAGCTTGAAACAGATCTTCCTTATGGTTTAGAATGATGGATGCTTGAAGTAATCGAGCTCAGCAAGGCTTGGGAGTGTCCAAATCCAATTTCACCATTGTTGGTCCATGGAGAAAACAGAACATGAAAGGTGCTGCACAGTTGGGATTTGCTGCTTCAAAAGAGCTCCAAATGATGGCTAGGTGAAGAAACCAACAAGAGTTGCTCGAGTGTTTTGAGAGTTTTTGCAGAAAAATGCAAGAGTATGAAAATGGAAAATGAGAGAGAATCAGTTTCTGTGTGATATCAGGCTGCAACTAGGGTTAGAATTTGCTGAAAATGTGACTTTATACTCCTGTTTAACATTAGCTAATGGAATCTCAAACATGATTATCACAAATGAAGTGAAATTGCCATTTTGCTAAACTTGACCAAATGGAAATGGAGATGTGTAGTCTGGCCGAGTTTGGGCCTCAAACATGTCCCAAATATCATCTAAAACAAATCCCAAATGGCCAAATGTGCTGAAAATACTTAATTCAAAAAGTCAACCTTTGGTCCACACTTGAATTTAAATGAGACAAGTCAAAAAATGCCATTTTGATTGGCAAGGTTTTGGTGTATGAAATTTATATTTTTGGAAAGAGGAGATGAAATGTGGTTTGTAGGAAAAAACCCCACCAAAATTGGCCAAATGGTTTGAGAGATATGGCCTTTTGAAGTTCAAGATTTTGTGAAAATGATTTGATCATATCTTGACAACCATGCATGGGAATTGAGAGTTCTTGGACTTTTTGGAAATGGGAGAACAAGATCTTCAACTTTCATGTTGGGCAAAAATTCATTTGAAGCTTTTATCATGATGTAAGTTTGGGATCAAGAAGTTTCCATTTTTGGCAGTTGAAATTACAGGTCCACTTTCTATTTTGGGAAATTTTCTGATTGGCTTCAAATTCTTCAATGATGTTGATTGCCATGATATATGAGGCCTATTGGGACAAGAATAAGCTCTCTCAAACCATTTCCATCCATCAAAACCATAAAATCAACCACAGTTGACCAACTTTGACTTTTCTAGGGTTTCTGACTGACTGTGCATGAACTGATGGCTTCTGAACATCCAACCCTTGGCTTAAACACTTCAAAAGGACCTCCAAGTCATGTGAACTTGTTGGACAAACCCTAGGGCTTTGGCTCAATGAGAATCACCCTTGCTTGCTTGATGGACTGATCTCCTGATCAGTTTGACCTAATTCTTGACTTGCTTGCTCTTGAGGCAACTGGGGACAATGCAATGCTATGCACTGGGCCATGATATGCTATGACTTAGTATGAGAATGTATGTACAATGATAGGTGCAAATTTGAGGTGCTACACTAATAAAAAACCGCTAAATCGAAAACCTGAAAGGGCGATTTAGGCACACAAAAAAAGAGGGGTATCCCGGTGGACTGAAAACCCGAAAGGGCGGTCCAGGAAAAAGTTAGGGATGAATAAAAATGGTAGCTCGCTAAGTTGAAAACCTGAAAAGGCGACTTAGGCAAAAAAAGAGCGTCCCGGTGGATTGAAAACCCGCAAGGGCGATCCAGGCAAAAGTTAGGGGCATAAGGCATACACTGCATCAGTTGTTACTGATTTGCACCGAAGAATTTGAGGTGGAAGATTAATCCAGTCACTCCCCTTAGGAGCAAGGTTTTGGGGGAATCATATCTATTAAGGATGTTAGTGGTCACTGAATTCAATGTAAACCTTTCCTTATTGCCATTTTCCAAAATTGTAACACTCTATGGAGCTACGCCATTTGTGTGCTACCATTCTTGAATAAAATACAAGTTTTCCCAATCATTGTTAGTTTGTGTTCATCTACGCTTTTCTTTGTTATGCAAAATGTCATTTATTTGTTAATAATGAAGTTTTGAAACTTGAAAAGAATTTGGAATTTAGTAAAAAGAACAAATTTACTTTGATATATGTGAAAATCAAAGGAAAATCATTTGTTTCCCCGAAAGCCTCGAGGTTGCATAAATATTCCTGGATCACCAACAAAAATCCCCATGGATATAACTCATTAATCCTCTAGAAGGATGGACCTTTGGTTATTTATAACTGTCAATCATGACAGTTTCTCCTCTGGATGCGCCTGTTAATTGTACGGGTATGAGTTATTGGTGTTGAGGAATCAGAATCTCTGTAAACAGTCTTTACAAACTCTCAGTCTACCAAGTGTCAGCATTCTCATAGTCATGATCATTCATATATCATGCATAAAAGCATTCAAAGCATGCACAGCCAAAAGGTACTTCGTGCTCATTGTGCATTGACCTAGGTCTTGTTGTTGATCCTATGTCCTTGTACCTCTATTTCCAGTTTGTTTTTGGTATCCTTAAACCAACATCCGGTTTTCGTAGTCATTTTCAAGTCCAATTGTTGTTATTCCATTATCAGGTCATATATGAACCTGTTGTTCAAATGCATTCAGGTCATATGTGAACCTGTTGTTGAACTTTATTCCATTGCCAGGTCATATGTGAACCTGTTGTTCAAATGCATTCAGGTCATATATGAACCTGTCGTTCAAGCCATTCAGGTCATATATGAACCTGTTGTTGAGCCTTATTCCAGTGTCAGGTCATATTTGAACCTGTTCTGAAGAGTTTTCCCCTTTTGTTCAATACTATTCAGGTCATATCTGAACCTGTTGTTGAGCCTTATTCCAGTGTCAGGTCATATATGAACCTATTCTGAAGAGTTTTTCCAATTTTTGTTCAATCCCATTCAGGTCATATATGAACCTGTTGTTGAGCTTTATTCCAGTGTCAGGTCATATTTGAACCTGTTCTGAAGATTTTTTCTCTCTGTTTGTTCAATCCCATTCAGGTCATATATGAACCTGTTGTTGAGCTTTATTCCAGTGTCAGGTCATATTTGAACCTGTTCTGAAGATTTTTTCTCTCTGTTTGTTCAATCCCATTCAGGTCATATATGAACCCGTTGTTGAGCTTTATTCCGGTGTCAGGTCATATATGAACCTGCTCTGAAGATTTTTTCTCTGTTTGTTCAATCCCATTCAGGTCATATATGAACCTGTTGTTGAGCTTTATTCCAGTATCAGGTCATATATGAACCTATTCTGAAGATTTTTCTCTGTTTGTTCAATACTATTCAGGTCATATATGAACTTGTTGTTGAGCCTTATTCCAGTGTCAGGTCATATATGAACCTGTTTGTTGTGTTGTACTCCAGTATTACCAGGTCATATATGAACCTGTTGATACACCCTTCTTGTTTTTTTTCTGAGTTTGTTAGGTCATATCTGAACCTGCTGTCAGAACTTCTTGATATTCCCCAGCATTGTCAGGTCATATATGAACCTGTTGTTGTGTTTTATTCCAGTATTGCCAGGTCATATCTGAACCTATTGTGACATTTTCTTTCTTATTCGGGTCTAGTAAGTCATATGTGAACTTACTACCGAAATCTCTTGTACTCTGAATGTTGTTTATCAACTTTCACTTCGATTACTCCCCAGTGTGTGTCTGATTCTCCAACAGGACCGATTCCCCAGCAAGTTGTTTCTTACCATTTGTCTGTCTTCCTGTGGACCATCAGCATTCCCCACAGCTTGGTATGTCTAGTAGCATCTCCTGTCGAGGGTCCACCATATCCCTAACAGATAAAAATTACAAAAAAGCATCATGCATCCATGCATATCATATCATGCATCCATGCATATCATATCATATCACATCATGTCATAAGGATTCAGGATCAAAATTCGGGTCTCCTTAGTATTTAACCATCTCCCACTATGATCATATGAAGTGTGTCCTGCTTCATACTCTCTAGTTGAAGACGCTTAAATAGGGGCAACTGTCATACCCCGATTTGGATCCTGAATTGTTTCTATTTTTTTTTTGGCACTTGGCCTAAAGTTCATTTGCATACATTCATTCCCAAATCCATATTTTGTGATAAACATTGGTTATTATCTAGCTTTTTGATCATGGTGCGTTGTGATTACAAAATGGATTTTAGTTATTTGACTTTTTTAATTTTCAATTTTAATTTAATTTCAAAGTAAATCTAATTCCAAATTTCAAGTTAATCTTAATTGTGTTTTACTAATGATTTAAACTCTAATTGATTTTAATTTCCAAATGAATGTTAGAGTTGATATCAAAGTAATTTTAACAAATTATAGATTGATTCGATTTTATTTGGTTTTGTTGGTTTTTTTTATTTTAAATTGACATTTTGATTAGTCTTAGATTTATTTCTAAAATCCATATTCATTTCTATAACCACAAATTCATTTCATTCAAACCAAGTTTGTTACAACCTTTTTTGTTGTTTTTTTTTAACATACCTGAACTTCTTATAGCTCTGGATAAACTCTTGATCTCTCTCGATTACAATTTACATCAAATATTCTTGAATATAGCCTAAGCATAAACAAAAACTCATATAATTTTCTAACCTAGCAACAGTTTCATGAATTTCTCGGCTTGAAGTAATATATTAGTGTACAAGCAAAGACATTAGAAGCTTTTCTTGACAGACTAGCTTCCATAAGGTACATGATAATGTTTAGTGATCAGAGTTTAAACAAGACTGAAATAAGCATCGGAAGTGAAAACAATAAGCCGATGATTTGCTTGAACCATCTCGGTTACAGTAGGGCAGTCATCTCCTTTTTTTGGCATCTTGGACATAGGAAACCAAATGCTTCAAGAATCTTCGCTTCTTTCTTCATGGCTAAGTCTCAAATCACTCCAATGGAAAGCATGAGTTTCATTCTAACAACATGTTTCCTCTTGAGTATAGTCTTATCTTTAACAAATGCTGAGTTTACCAAAACCACTTGTAGCACCTCAAATTTGCACCTCCCATTTTGTATATACATTTTCATTTTAGGTCATTAACATTGCATTGTTCATTGCATAGTCCACATCATGTCATCAGGCAAGACTGGTCAGGAGATTCAGTTGTGCAAGGCAACAAGAGCATTCTCCATGAGGTCAAAGCCCTAGGGTTGGTACAATGAGTTCATGTGACCCAAGGATCATTTTGAAGAGATTTTGCCAAGTTTTGAAGGCTCAGAGCTCATCAGTCCATGTGCAAATCATCTGAAACCCTAAAAAGTCAACAGAAGTCAACTGTCAATTCAACTGTGGATTTGGAGGTGGGAGATGGTCAGTGATGCCTCATTCATGTTCAAACAAGTCTCATTTGACATTTCAAACATCAACATTGAAGAATTTGAAGTCAGATCAAGACTTTCCAAAAATAGTAGGTGACCTGTAATTTGAATTTTCCAAAAATGGAAAGGTTTCGGGCCAACTTCAACTCAAGATTACATCATCAAGAAAGCTTCAAATGAAATTTTGTCCAACATGAAAGTTGAAGATCTTTCTCTCCCATTTCCAAAAAGTCCAATATCATGGATTTCTCATGTGTGGTTAAGGAGATATGGCTCAATCATGGAAAAGTGTGGTTTGATCTTCAAATGAGCATAACTTTCAAACCAAAACTCTAATTTGAGTGGCTCTTTTTGCACATTGATCCTTGTAACATGTATTTTTGAAGCATGGCATCATTTGGCATGAAATCTCATTTGCATGGCATTGGTTCAATCATGAAGATTTTTGTGGAAAATTGCATAAACTCATTTTTGTGTAACATGAGTATACCAAATCATTTCCAACATCTGTATGGAAGGTTTTTAAGTCATTTTGAACCAAGAACATGCACTGTTCACGTGCATGGGGTGCATGGAGCATGAAATTGGTTTTTTGCATTTACACCACAAACTCACTAATCACACTTGCATTTGCTTAAACCATTGCCTAAACATGATTAGCATGGACTATAAAGCCTTAATCCTAACTATTTTCATGACAATTACCAATTCTAGATCTAGAATCACAAAAATCTCAAAAATTCTCTCTCACTTTTTTTGCAAAATCCTTCAAACACTTGCACTTTTCCTTGATTCATTCATGATCCTGAGCTATTATTGAGCATTTTTGGACGTGGAAACAGAGGAAAGCTTTGCATTCGAGTTCATGTTCAAGAGGTGAAGCATTCATGGAAGTTGAAGCTTGAGCTGGTTTTGTGTATTCTTGAACCTTGCATTCATCATCATTCATCTCAAGAAGCTTATTGGAAAAGATTTGAGGAGTGGCAAAGCTTGGAAACGCGTGAATTCATTTCTGCTCATCAAGAGGTAGGTTTTTTGACCTCCTTAATTCTCCAAATCATTATGTCTATCTTGTAGATCTTAGAATGGTGATGAATCTGCGCTTTGAATCAAGAAAAATGATGATATATCCATGAAGATCCGTGCATTTAAAGTTTGGATGATAATTTTTGTTTCCTTCGATCCATGCGCTTGATGTTGTTTTTTGATGAATGATTCATGGATTCTTGTTATATGATGCATGATAAGTTGAATGATATGTTTGATTTGCATTTCTGGAGCGTTTTGAGAAATTCTGGAAAATAGGATGAAGATCTTCATCGTGTTCTTCATGTTCATGCAATTTTCCAGTTTTGCTGGGGATTCACTTATGGAATTACCTGCGAAATGCATACGGTTACCTGCGGAACGCATAGGCGTTACCTGCGGATTTTTTGAATCTTTGTGTGGCACGCGCTTAGGGTTTGTAGGCCAAAACGCCAGCGTTTTGTGTGGCGCGTGCATGTAGGTTTGAATGTGGCTTTGGTTCGATCCTTGGCCAGAACATTTCCATATTGCCTTGTTTTATCATTCCTTCATATGTTCATGCATTGTCCACTTCTTTTTTTTTTAATTTTTTTCACACTTCCAAAATTCATATATAATTGAAAAATCATCCAAAATTTATGAGATTTTTTGCATTGTGTTATGTTTTCTGTCTATTATTTTTTGATCATTTTTCCATAAATTGTGCATGGCTGGATAATTTTTTGTGCTAGGAGACTTGAACATGTGTCCATACTTGGCCTTGCCATGCTATATCATTTGTGAAATGCTGGTTTTTGATCCAATGATTATGAAATTTTACATGCTATAACTAGACTCATTGCTTGATATTTTGGTGTTGATTTGGTATTTTTATCAATTACCATTGCTGTTTTAGGATCATGTTAAGTTAGGTGTGACAATTTGTGTCACACCTTGTGATGTTCAACTTTATTGATGAGTTTGCCATTCCAAATGATCTCCATTGCCTTGATTTTTTGTATGATGCATGCTATGGATGTTTTGATTGCTCATGATTTTTGTTGGAATTTTTGAGATTATTTCTGATTTAATTGAGATTTTTCATTCTGGTTGGTCACATTTTGAGCTTCCAAATTGCCTTGAACTTCGTTTGATTGTGAAATGCTTGTTCCTTATCTAATGCTTGTGAAATTTTGCACACTATTTCTAGACATGTTAAGTGTTGTTTTGGCTTTGGTTTGAGGTCTTTACCATAATCCATCCCTGTTTTATGCCTATGCTAACTTGGTGTGACAATTGGTGTCACACATGTCCTTGTCTTGTGCTTATCTTGACTTATGCTATGTGATTGCCATGCCTAATGATGTCCAATGCTTCTAATTTTTTGTGTGATGATCATGTTGTATGTCCTGTTTACTCATGAATTTTGCCAAGATTATTTGAATCATTTTTGATTTAATGTGCATTTATTGTTTCTGATGTCACAATGTGGTCACAATTTGCATACCTTGCCATGTTTGGTTCATGAAATGCTTTTGGTTAATGATATTGATATGGGACCTTTTGGAATGTGTTCCTGATTGAGTGAATTTGATTCATGTTAAATTTCATGTTCTGTTTTGAATGTTTGACCCTCTTTTGACCCTAGTCTTTGACCTAGTGGTTTGGACTCACTGTTTGGGTTGTAGATTTCGGGTTAAGAAGCACATTGCCATGATTGGAGTTGCTCACTCATTTGAGTTGATTAGTTGATTGATGTTGGCTAATATTGAGTTGTTTTGTAGGTTTTGAGAACAAGTTCCATTGAGCTTGTGCCTTGCACATTGTTGCCTAATGCCTTATCTGTCTGATTATGTGATTGACTGTTGTTTGTCTGATTGTTTGACTTGTAAACTGATTGGTTTAGATTTTTTTCAGGTACTTAAGTTGCTTTGAGTTCTTTTGAACTTGCTTTTGCTTTGCTTGGTTGCTTAACCACTGAGGTATAACTCTCTGACTTCATGTAGTCTGGAAGACCTGTCCTGTTATGTGGGCAGGCACCTGTCTGAAGCCCTCCTTAAGAGGCAATGCTTGTGTTTGTTTATCTTTGTGCCAAGCAGGAAAAGTCCTCTTATGAGGCAATTGGCATCCACTTTGCTCACACCATGTGTTGATGCATTGTGGATATTAACCCAAGATCTTTGTTGTGTCAGTCATGTGTGGAGAAGAGTTCCTACATTCTGAACTCCCACACTTTCATTTGTCTGAAGCTCTCCCAGGCCTGGGATAAGAGCTGTGAGGTCTTACCCTCACTTCCCTTTTCATCAGCTTCACCCTAACTCTCAATGTTAGGGTTAAGAGCTAACTACACCCGATTCCAGTTGGCTTGTGTTTCACAGCCTAACCCTGTATAAGCCCAATTGTTTGCATATAGTGTGTGTGCTTGCTTTTTGTGCTTGTATGTATTTGCCTGTGCTGTTTAGGATAGCTTGCTCCCTGTGCAAGTTAGATAGAAACCTCAACCTAGGACCATGGTGAATTTACATGATAACTATTAGGCTCGAGTCAGTCTCCCTTCTAGTTTGTCATTTCCCAGTCTCTGGTTAGGTTAGAAGTTCTTTCCCTGCGTAGGGGAACTACGTTGCCCTGATCCTCATACCAGATGAGGTACGTAGGCAGGAGATGTGTTGACCTCTCCGGGAGCCCTTTGTCTTTTTCAACCCTTTGTGTGTGTTTGGAGTCTGACGTAAGTCCAACGATTGGCAGTCGGTTTCCTGTGTGTGTTTATTGGTTCGGAGTTTGATGTAAGTCCAGCGATTGGCGTTCGGTTTCCATGTTTGCCTGTTTGTGTGAAGTCTGACGTAAGTCCAGCTATTGGCAGTCGGTTTCCCGTGTGGTTTTGTTTGGCGTGCGTTAGCCGAGCTACGAGTGCTCTGATTCTTCTCCGGTCAGAGAAGATACGTATGCATAGGATGCGACATCCTAGCGAGCACGTTTTCCCCTATCCCGAACTACGTCGACTCTGATGTTTGTGCCTGACAGACTATGTAGGCCCAGGATGCGATATCCTGCCGAGTTAGTTTTTGTTGTCTTTCTGTGTTCCGTCCAGCCTTGTGTGATGTTTGAGCAGTTTCTAGCAACCTTATCCTTTCTATTGTGCGTGGATCCCGTCGAGTACGACGGATGCGTAGGGGTGCTAATACCTTCCCTTCGTATAAACGACTCCCGATCCCATATCTCTATGGTCGCGAGACCATGTCTTTTCCAGGTTTACTTCGAGCGTTTCCTTTCCCTCTTTTGGGATAAATAACGCACGGTGGCGGCTCTGTTGTTTCGTTTTCCCGCCGGTTTTTCGCATAATGCGACACCACTTACATCATTCAAATGGAAAACTCGGTGAAACCAGAAGTGTTCTCCAGTCATCTAGATTGGTATTCATCAAAAGTAAAATCAGTTTTGTCTAAATCAGTAGATGCTGAAATGGACAACAATGATGATGAAGAGAGAATCATTTATAGTTACAGTACTGCTTTTCATGGAATGGCTGCTAAGTTAAGCACAGAAGAAGCGAAAAAGCTAGAATCTGAAGATGGTGTTGTAGCTATATTCCCTGATACAAAGTATGAACTACAGACTACAAGAAGTCCTTATATTCTTGGTCTTGAACCGATTCAAACCAACAACAAAAGTTGGTCGGAAAAACGAGTTAGCCATGATGTTGTAGTTTTGGACACTGGTATTTGGCCTGAGAGTGAGAGTTTCAATGACGCCGGTACCTTCTCATTGGAAAGGTGCATGTGAAACTGGTAGAGGGTTTCAAAAAACATCATTGTAACAAGAAGATTGTAGATACGAGAATCTTCTACCATGGATATGAAGCAACAACTGGTAAGATTGATGAGTAAGCAGATTACAAATCACCAAGAGATCAAGATGGTCATGGAACTCACACTGCAGCTACTGTTGCTGGATCTCCAGTTCATGGTGCTAATCTTCTTGGTTATGCTTATGGAACCGCAAGAGGAATGACACCAGGTGCAAGAATTGCAGCTTACAAAGTGTGTTGGACTGGTGGATGTTTCAGCTCAGATATTTTATCAGCGGTTGATACAGCAGTAGCCAACGAAGTACAAGCAGAAATTCAAAGCATTGGAAGCGATGGTCGAGCAAGTCAAACCTGAGGGCATTTCCACGCAATCCACCAATGCTTTGTCAAACAAGTCTGAGAAGAACGCTCGCCAAGTCATTAAGGTTCCGTTTTCCTGCAAATGCGGCAACAAAACCGGTAAGTCTAACAATTTACCACGGTACAAAATAAAACCAGGTGACACGTTAAGCGAAATAGCGACGGTTCGTTTTGCCGGTTTGGTGAAGTATCAACAGATCCAAACCGCTAATAACATACCAGATGCTAACAATATAACTGTTGGTGATACGCTTTGGATTCCTTTGCCTCGTGGTTGTGATAAGGTGGATGACAGTAGTGTTTTACATTATGCACATGTTGTGGAATCTGGTAATACCATTGATATCATTGCTCAAAATATGGTACAACACCAACAAAGCTAACAGTCCTAATTGCAACATAACAACAAACCAACGTTAATGGATAAACCTATTGAAGCCAAGAGAAGTCCATTTGAGGTCTTCAACTCAACCTTAAAAATATGCATTTGAATAGCACATAGTCCATTACAGATCAGAAAAAAATCATGGAAATTCTTTGCAATATAATAAGGATATCCACATACAACAACATGTATTGACCTCTCAGCAGCCACGCCACCATGAGATGCAATTCAGATCCGACGTTAACAAAACCATGATTGAGCTCCTCACGTTTTCACCATTTCACTGCAGTAACACAAAATTAGTCAAAGCTGTTAAAATTTCAAAAAAGAATCCCAAATGGGCATTGAGACAAAGTTAGGGCGAAAAGTGCGTAGCTAAATTTACCGTTTCCGGATTGTAGCATCAAACAGGACAACCCAATTCTGAGCACAAAAAGCACTTCTGGAAATTTTCTCTATTGAATCTCTGGGTACCAAATCAAAACCCTAATTCGTGAGAGATAAATAGGAAGAGAGAGTGAATCAGTATGGGGGAGGAAAAATTAGGAGGCAGACGAGAGATTTGAAAACTCAAAAAACACGAAAAGATCCAAAATTTGGAGACCACAATAACCTGAAAGCTAGCGAAGGGAGGCAGTTGCAAGCTCGTCATTACCGCCACCGAAGGTGAGTTTTTTTTGCTTGAATCTTTCTGGAGCATTTGTTTGAGAGCGAAAGGGTGAGGATGGGTGAAAGTGAGACGGAGAGGGGAATGAATAGGCTAGTGTGAGCTTTTGAGTGAGAGGGTTTTAACGAGAGAGAGCGAGATATGGAGAAGCGATTTCGAGAGAAACGCAGTTGAGAGGCGTAAGAGGGAGTTTGAACTCAATGAACTCTTCTGGGTTATGTTACAGTACCCCTCGTTTTTTTTCTTTCTTTTATGCATTTTCTTTTTACTTTTTCAACAAAACCACATTTAAAACTATAAAAGATTACACGTTAAGTCTTCCCATTTCTTTTATTTAATAGTGTATTAATGTATTTATTATTCCCCAATCCATTAACTCTAAAACCCAACAGCCAAGCGGCTGGGTTTAATTTTCTGTTTTTTTCTTGGTAGTCCAACAGACTGTTTTTTATATTAGTTTTTATTTTAATTCTAATTTTTAATCTATCTTGGTTTACTTATCCAAATTAGCATTAAGATGATAACTAATCATAAATGGTTTAGTGGAGAGAGGGTAGTTTCATGGTCTTTAGTGGAGTGGGTTCGATACCTATATGAAGCATTTTATTTCTTTTAGCATTCATTTTGTTCTTTATGTTTATGCTTTATTATACTCATAGTTTCATTATTGTTTAATAGCACAAATTTGATTTCTTTTAATTTCATCATCCATTCAAAACCATTTTGAACTATTAAAAATCACATTTTTCTCGATTCAAAGTCGAGCCCATTTCCACACCCTTGTAAGTCGATTGCTTTTAAGCATCGCCATCAACCTCACATAGCTTACTCTTGGGCTTTCTTACAATGAGTCGGTTCTCTTGCACTTACACTCATACTTTGCATCATTTGTTGTTTGGGCCCGATTTAATTATTTCATGATTTTGAATCCCCATTTGACAAAATGTACCCCACTTCCCCCGATGTGTAATAATTTTGTACTGTTTTATTTCTTTATTTGTTTGATTGTTTAGTTAGATACTAACACAAGAATAAAATCAACAATTTCAAAAATACAAAAATAATGACTCGATCCAACGTCGAGTATTTTCTCAATAAACAAATCAATTCATTTCTCCCTCCCATTCTATTCCATTTCTTTCAAACTTTCATCAAGACGCTTGATTCAACGTCAAGCCATTTTTTCTAATAAAAACTCGAAAAATATTAATTCATAGTTAAGACCTTTTCAATAAAGGTGGAAATGGAACATGGTGTATACCATGCACTCCTGAGACTAGGATTCGAGATGTATATCTCGTCAATCCTAGCTCTCGCCATCATCCAAATTTATCCACTTTGTTTTCTCTCAAACACTCATTCAAATTTCTCTTAAAACGTCCATCAATACTTGATCTAGTGTCAAGTCATTTTTTACAACAAAACTCAAAATACCTAATTCTTATTTAACACTTTCTCGATAAAGGTGGAAATGGAACATGGTGTATACCATGCACTCCTGAGGTTAAGATTCGAGACGTATGCCTCGCCTATCTTGGCTCTCGCCATCGTCTAAAATTGTCAATGTGGTTTCTTCAAACCCTTTCTCAATCAAATTCCAAAATACTTAATTCCTATCTTAACCTCTTTCAATAAAGATGGAAATGGAACATGGTGTATACCGTGCACTCCTGAGGCTAGGATTCGAGATGTATATCTCGCTCATCCAAGTTCTCGCCATCACTCAAACTACATCCAACCAAACAAACTCTTTCTCGCCGCCGTGCGACTAATCAAAACCTTTTTTTCATAAATGAAAGACATATTGTCTTAAGGTGATGCAAAACAATGTTTCGGCCATGATTGTTGAGTAGAGATAAATGACGCTTTTTCCGAATGTAGATTTATAAATCCGTTCGATGTGTGGTATACGTCCACTCCTCGTCTGTTTTGGGTAAAACAATGTTTTCATCGATTAATACAGTATAGCTTTCGCTAAAATCGACCAACAAACAAACATTTTTCTACCCAGAACTACATAAGCCTTGATTTCTCTTTTGAGATACGTAGGAGCAGGATTTGTAAATCTTGTCAGGCCCACTAATAAAAAACTTAGGTTTAGTCCTTCGTCAAAAATCCAAAAACATTCTCTTCTCATCCTTTCTTTCTTTCCCACCTAATAACTTGAAAAGCCTAATATTTTAACTAACACTAACGCACACAACTAACCTAATGGTTCCCGTTGAGTACAACGTACGTGAGAGGTGCTAATACCTTCCCCTTGCGTAATCAACTCCCGAACCCCGATATTGGTTGCGATGACCATATCTTATCCTTTCTTTTGTCTTGGGTTTTATCGATATTTCCCCTTTCCTTTTTAGGAATAAATAAAGTTCGGTGGCGACTCTGTTCAGTCCATCATTGCGAGTGTGCGATCGCGCTTCGCTTTGAAGTCGTATCCCCATTTTTTTCGAGGTGCGACACTACTGATCGGTCACCATTTCCATTGAATTCCCACCGTTAATCCGACATATTTTCATCACTTTGGTAAGATTTGTGTTTGTTTATAGTTGTTTCATAATCATTTATCATGTTTTGTTAGTTTGTTATCGCATTTCATTTTATTACATGTTTATGTCAAAAAGATCTCTTTTATGCTTTGATTTGGTAGTGTTATTGTTATAGGTCGTTGCACAGGTTTAAAAGAACTAATATGAAGATACAGCAGGTCAACACGGGCCCCCGTGTGCAACAACACGGCCCGTGTTGTTTGTCAGGCAAAGAAAGCTTGGAGAGGAAAAACAGAGAGTTAACACGGGCACCCGTGTGTAGGAACACGGCCCGTGTTGATGCCTTTGTAGCTTGATCTGAAAATACTCATGTTGGAGAGCACACACGGGCACCCGTGTGAATCCACACGGCCCGTGTTGATGGGCGCGACTTAGAAACTTCAATTTTGGTCATGTGGATCTATTCTGCTCAGTGAGGGTAGTTTGGACTTTTTACTTGAGGAAAATCCATCTGAAACTATTAGAAGGCTTGGGAGATAAAGGAGAAGACACTTTTTGACGTACGAAAGAAAACATTGCACTGGAGAAGATATCAACTACGGAGGATTTAGAGACGGCGAGATTCAAGGGCATCAACCATTGAAGATCAAAATCTCTTAACTCTTTGTAATGTTTAATTTCCAAACTATGATTTCTTTGAATACTATGAGAGGCTAAACCCCAATGCTAGGGGGGTGGTCCTGATTTGATATGATGTTATGAATTCTAACTATGGATTTCCTTATTACTATGTTACAAATTTCAATTCAATTGTGTGATGTGCTTATGTTGTTGTATCGGACAAATACAATTAGATCTATGACTATCAATAACAGGATTGTGATTGTTAGGGTTTTCACACTATTGGGTTTATAATTGCTTCATCTAGGACTAGTAACTTTTGTAAATCACCGCAAACCTCGATATTGTTTATGATTAAAACCATGGATTTATTGAATGGACATTTGATAAAAACTGGTAGTTTAATAGTTTCTTCTTTAAGGACTTAAGGAAGAACATTCTGAGGTTAGGTAATTGACTGTTTCATGTGTATTAAGGAAATCTTGACTGAATTCATAACTGGTTAAATCAACCACTCACCCTAGCATGTTTTATCTTAATCAATTATATTTTACTGTCTCTTGTGTTTATTGTTAAAATTCCAAAAACAGCCAAACCATTATCTTTTTGTTCTGATAGAATCAAAGTAAAATAAGTATTTCCTACGCAATCCCTGAGATCGATACTTGGAAATAAAACTCCTTATTACTACATCGATAAAAATAGTACACTTGCTATTTTTCCGATCACCTACTGAGTTTTTATACTAGATTGAACTCAAAAACTTAGTGAGATTTTATACTGAATTGATCTTCAACCGATAGAGCTTTTAACTGGTCTGAGCTCGAGAACTGTTGTGGAATTTTCACTGGTTGCTCTTCACAAACCAAAAGAGATCTTTTTCTTTAAGATGGAGCTCACTAACCAAATGAAGACTTCCTAAGATTATCCCTCATTAATACAAGAGTTTTTAACTGGTTTATCTCATAACCAAAATATTCACTTCCTATGGAAGAATTATTTACTCTTGATAAATTTATAACTTTGCCCTCACCTAGAAAAAATATCTTCACTTAGACTCAAGAACACTTTCAAAGAACTATGTCTAAAATATGTGAAACAATATGCGAGATTTAGAGAAGTGATGAGACAAATGAAAAGTGAGGGTTTTCACATTTTCTGGATGTGAAAAAGTGATAGAGAAGTTATCTATTTATAGGCCAAGGCGTGGTGTAAATTTGGAATCAATCCATGGGTCTACTCAATGACTTAATCAATTAGGCTAATCGATTAGGCAACCTAAATAATCGATATCTAAGGCCACAAATGGAATATTTTGAGCCATTAATAACCATTAAGAGAGTGCCCTTATCGATTTTAGACTCAACCAATCATGATGTAATTAATTAGGTTTATGGTCTAATTGATTAGACAATTAGACAAAATTCCCCAATCAAGTACGTATTCCTATAATAAGTTGGATATGCCTCAAAGACATTTTTTGTGATCTAATTGAAAAATGATAAGCTTCTCAGGAGTTTTGTGTGTGAGAATGCATGCACACGTGTGTGTGTGTGTGTGTGTGTGTGTGTGTGTGTGTGTATGTGTGTGTGTGTGTGTGTGCATGCGTGTGTACGTGTGCTTGTTTATATATGTGTGTATGTGTATGTGTGTGTGTGTGTGTGTGATTTACCCATAATATTTCTTAAATTACCCTTGTGGCTTTACAACATATTGGTCACTTAGACGAACATGACCAGATAATCTTTAACATTTCCTATCTTTTACAAATCTGAAGTTTCAAGTCTTGGCATCATCAAAACTTTTTCTTTATCATCACATAAGAAACTTGAGTCTTCTTGATGAGGCTTGATATATCTCAGTGTGTATTACCATTATCTGAGAGTTGAGATGTTAAACAATAATTGATCCTTGAAAAAGTCTTCACTTGAAAATCGTTTGACTATAGTGTTAACTTTAAATAGATGTCTTGATCTTCAAGAGCATATATTGATTGGGGAAGATAGATTGATAGACTATCTTATCCATCTTTGACCACTTGAGCTATCTTAAGAAGTTGCTTGACTTTAAGTGTTTTCATCATCAAAATTAAGTATCTACTAGTTGACTTATATCTTTGTTATCCTTAAGTTTCACCATCTTGGATCACTTGACTATACCTGCATGCTCATAGATCCACAATCTAGACATATTTTGAAATCTTACATTAGAAAAACTTGTTTTTCATATTTATGCTATAATTCGATGACAATTATAATGTTGATTATGAACTTGCATTTATTCCAGTCATTTGAAAGAGAATTTTTGGAAATCAAAGTTAAGGTAGTTTATAACAACACCTAATATCTTAACAGGTTCTTAGACTTATGTTTGTACTATTCATTTGAAAGAGGTGATAAAATCAAGACAGTGTTTAGGGTTCAAGTGAAGAATCAATAGTGGATCGAGTTACTTTAGATCCTATCATTGGAAAAGATAGCAGGAAGTGGTTGTTAGAAGAGTAATAGTGATCAAGACAGTTAACAAAAACAATTACAGTGATCGAAACAATTAACATAGACACTTGTGACAATGCAATGAAGAAGATCAGAGAAATTTGATGAAAATTTCGTGAGAATCAAAAGAAAATTCCCACAAATGAGATCACTATTTCTTACTAGAACAGAGAATGTGGGAGATGTGAAAGATAGCCATTGTGGAAAAGTTTCTGATGCACTGTTTGGGATCTATGATGATCAAATGGGAGGGAGTACCTACAAGATTAATACTCTAATGCTCAAGTAAATGTTTGGGAGATGTGAAATTATGCAAGTGTGGGTGAGAATAATAAATATGTGTAACTCAGAGTCATGCTTATATAGGAGTGACACTTAGAAATGCCTTCGACATGAATTATGGAGGATCGTTGGATGTATATATTAAAGGTGGAGATGATGACAGTGATGTAGGCAGAGATGATGACAATGGCGTACTCCAACTAAATGTTCTAAAGCATTGACAACCATATTCGCCAATCAATGTAGTGTTTTATCTAAATTGGACAACTTATAATTGGACGAGTTTTATTGGACATTTGACATGACGAAACATTAAACATTTTGACATTTTGAATATAAATAATATAAATGCTCAAAAATTTTAATTCCTATAATTCAAGATATCAAAGTGAATAAAGTTTTTTTCTTTAATCAAAGTATTATGTTAGCAGTTAACGAGATCAAAATAAAATTAAAAATATTTAAATAAAAAATGTGTAATGTTTATAATTTAATAGACTAAATTAAAATATAAAGAAAACTTATAGAGATGAAAGTGATACCTAAAAACAATTTCAAACCAAAAGTATATTTAGCCAAAAAAAAGTCTAAAAGAAAAAAAATTATCTTATAAAGAAAATAATTTATGCCCCTTGAGTTGTGTGACATGAAATGGGCAAGAAAAAGAAAAAGGTTAAAAGCATCTTAATTTATTTCGAATAGAGTTAGTAAAATTGTTCATTTATTTAAATGATTGTAACTCAGAGTCATGTTTATATATGAGTGATAGTTAGAACTGCATTCGACATGAATTGTGGAGGATCGTTGAAAACGTATATTTATTAAATATGGAGATGATGACAATGGTGTACTCTGACTCGATGTTCTTTGCATAAATAACCGTATTCGTCAATCAATGTACTACTTTACCTAAATTAGACATCTTATAATTAGATGAGTTTTATTGGACATTTGACATGACGAAACATTAAACATTTTGACCTTTTGATTATAAATGATAGACTTAAATGCACGTTTGGCCCCCATAGTTTGAGAGTTTTAAATAATTGGTCTCTCTATTACAAAATCAGTCATTTTAGTCCTTTAAATTTGATGATTTTTGGATTTTTATAGTCCCCATTCACTTTTGCATACGTGACAATGATGATTAGGATGAAAAAATTATTTTTAATTAACTGACAAGGATGAGTAGGATATTGTATTAATTAATATGTTTTAAACTAATTTAATATTTTTAATACTTTTTTAGATAATTAATAATTTAAATTGTTGTTTAATAAATTAATTAATTAAAATTTTGGAAAAGCATGCAGAGTCCATTCCGTTACAACATATGTTTAGTTCTCTAATCCACTTTCAACCCAACTCACTTATGCAATACCTTATACATGTTCAAACTTTATAAACCATTCTATAATATTAAGAGAAAATGATGTGGAACTCTGCAAAAAGGCACAAGGATTAACGGCGAGTTCTTCAAACCTGGCCAAAAGTTATTGAGATAAATATGTCATATTCTTTCAATACTCAGTGAACACCTATTAATGTGGACATGACCTTGAATATGTTGACATAGATATGTTGTCTGATGATGATTATGAATTCTCAAGTGGGAGTGAAATTTTTGAATTTTATTATGATAATAATTACTACGACTTTTGAGAAATTTAAAACATTTCAGCCCAAAAAAAGTGTTGTCAATGTTTTAGTCACCTGCCTTCGTTGTTTCTCTGTAAACAGTTTTGTTATGTGGTTACAGCATGAGAGCCTTTTCCATGAGAGCATTGTGAAATAGTTTCTCTGTTTACAGTTTGTGTTACTTATTAAGTTTAACGAGACATTGTATTTGACTTTATGTTTGAAAATTGAGAATTATAGTTTGGCTCTAAAATTTTGACTTTAGGGAAGTGAAATTGGCATTTAATTAGAAATATTAGCATTTTGATGAACTCGTGAAATGATATTCTATTTAAGGTCTAGTTGCTCAATATTACCATCACCATCAAGACAAACATGTCTTGTTGTCCAACTATTTATGATTGTATTATTATACTACATATGACATATCTAATTGTTTCTAGGTACTTTTAAGTTGTCACTTGAAAGTGCAAGAAGTAATGCAAAAGTTTCATGGTGTGGGTAGGCTAAGTCAAGTCAAAAAGCAATGGAAGAGTTTTATCTATGACCTTTGGATTTCATGGGTTGCCACTATCCACAAACAATACATCCTTCAAAATCAAAGTTGACATATTCACATTTAACACTCAAGATTAGAAGATGTAGGAATCATATACCTTTCCGACCTTACAAAGAAGATGCCAATTTTTCAACAAGAATATAATGGTGTTTTATGTTCTTACTTATATCAAATTCAAACAACCATGATACTCTTTTCAGCAAAATCTGGATAAAAAGAGGTACCAACAATAATAACATATACCAGAATAGAGGGTCGGTCTTGACTTTTTAGAGGCACAAGACAAATAATAAAAATGGACCCCTAATAAAAAATAATAATTTTTTAAAAAATAAACAGCCTTATATTAGCAAAAATAAAAAAATATTATTGCACTCTCGAATCATCAACATAGACATGTGCAATGACTTCCTACTCAATGCATCGGCTACAACATTCGCCTTTCCAGGATGATAATTCAAACCAAAATCATAATCTTTCAAGAATTCCAACCATCTCCTTTGCCTCATATTCAATTCTTTCTGATCGAACAAGTACTTCAAACTCTTGTTATCACTAAACACATCAAATTGCGATCCAAACAAATAATGTCTCCAAAGCTTCAACACAAACACAACGGCGGCCAACTCTAAATCATGCGTCGGATAATTCCTCTCATGCACTTTAAGTTGCCTTGAAGCATAGGCTACCACTTTCCCTTTTTGCATCAGAACACCTCCCAAACCCAACAAAGAAGCATCACAATACACAACGAAAGTTTCTAACGGATCCGGTAAAATCAAAATAGGAGCCGTAGTCAATCTCCTCTTAAGCTCTTGAAAGTTCGCTTCACACTGCGAAGTCCAAATGAAAGCTTGACCTTTCCTAGTCAACTGCGACAATGGTAACGACAACTTAGAAAATCCTTCAATGAACTTCCTATAATAACCAGCCAAACCAAGAAAACTTCTAATCTCAGCCACAGACTTAGGAGCTTCCCACTGAGATACAACTTCAATCTTCGTAGGATCCACAGAAATACCACCACTCGAAATCACATGTCCAAGAAAACTTACTTCCCTCAACCAAAATTCACATTTGGAGAGTTTAGCAAACAACTTCCTCTCTTTCAACACCGATAACACAACCTTCAAATGCTCGACATGATCCTCTTTACTCTTGGAATAAATCAATATATCATCGATGAACACAACAACAAACTTATCCAGATAATCATGAAAAATTATATTCATATACTCCATAAATACACCAGGTGCATTAGTCACACCAAAAGGCATCACAGAGTACTCGTAGTGACCATACCTTGTCCGAAAAGCAGTCTTCTGAATATCCTCAGCCTTTACACGAATCTGATGATACCCAGACCTCAAATCAATTTTTCTAAACACACAAGCTCCAACCAGCTGATCCATCAGATCGTCAATCCTCGGAAGTGGATACTTGTTCTTAATCGTCACTTTATTCAGTTGTCTATAATCAACACATAATCTCATAAAACCTTCTTTCTTCTTGACCAACAGAACAGGTGCACCCCACGGCGACACACTAGGACGAATAAACCTCTTCTCAAGCAAGTCTTCAAGTTGACTCTTCAACTCTTTCAACTCACTAGCAGACATTCTATAGGGAGTCATCGATACAGGACTAGTTCCAGGAACTAAATCAATCGAAAACTCAACCTCACGTTCCGGCGGTAAATCACTTATATCTTCTGGAAATACCTCCGCAAACTCACAAACTATTGGCAATTCTTCAATCGTCCTCTTCTCACGAATATCCAAAGTTGCCAACAACATAAACAACTCGGCGCCATCTTGCACCGATTCATCAACTTGCTTAGCAGACACAAACCAATCTTCCTTAGCACCAACCTCAGGAAAAATAACCGTCTTCTCCAAAACAGTTGATATACACCCGATTAACTTCTAACCAAAACCATCCTCGAATCTGACCTTTCTTCGGATTCAGGAAAAGCACAACATTCTCAAAACAGGTTAACTAGCCAACACTGCACTCTTGCATGCAACATAATGTCCAAGCTCGATACAATTGGAACATCCAAGGGAAGCAGACCCTTCTCCCCCACTTATTTCATTCCCAACCTGCCAATGGAAAATAAAACAAGTATCGACAGTGTTCTCACACACATGTCACATACTAGGGAACAAACAGAATTAAACAACCTGGCCGGACGGACCGACCTGCTCTGATACCACTAATGTAACACCCCTTTTTCTACCCCAAAATACTTAACATATAATCAGAGTAAATAAGCACGCATATAAACAAAAGGGCGTCACATCGACGTTTTCAAAAACTAAAAGCTTTCAAAAACCAACAATTTTCATCATCAATACACAATACACCTGGTCATTTAAAATAACACATTTCAATTATCATGAATATTCAAGAATATGCGTTCGCAGCGGAAAATAATGAATACTCATGCATTTCATAAAATGATCCATGTCCCATACCATGATCATCTCTCAATAATCTCCTCAAGGTAAAATAAAACCATATTCAAAATCGTTGGCACTATGGTCTCTCAAACAGCAATTGCAAATAAGCATGTTCATAAGAAATAATATAATACTTATCCAAATAGGATACGAGTTCAATACTACTAATCTACCCCGTGTTACATGACCAGAGCATTGACTCATTACCTAGTCTTCAAACTAAAATACGGAAGCTCTCCGGCTAAATCTCGAATGAGCTACCTTCCACTTACTTCAGCAATACTACTCCTGAGTATCTGCGCGATGCCCATGTAAAGGCAACATTCAAACAGAAAGGGTGAGAATTCAAATCATTATGAAGAAGTATAATAAAGCACAATGATTAAATCAACAATTAAAGGAATTCATCACGCTTCGTATAACCATGTAAATAATATTAACCAACATTTATTTCACATGTTTCAAACATCCATCAAAACTCAAGGAGTATAATATTACAATCCAATACTATATTCCTAATTATACACATAACTACCATTATCAAATAATCACATATTTTGCCAAATTATGTATCCAAACATCACCAAATTCAATTACCATATCTCATACACACATCACAATCACATCAATGCACACACTCAATTATCACATAACTCTAATGTGACTCAATGCAAGACATGTGACTCTATGCATGTGGTACCGCAATGTGAACCCAACGTTTCACCGCTTTCCGATTCAATATCTAGAATCCAAGCCACGCTTCCGATCTGGACAAGATCAAAGCCACCACGTCTATTTCCAATTAAGGATCAACGTCTACTACGCCTATTTCCAATTAAGGATCAACGTATGCTACGTCTACTACGCCTATTTCCAATTAAGGATCAACGTATGCTACGTCTACTACGCCTATTTCCAATTAAGGATCAACGTATGCTACCATGTGAACCCACAGTTTCACTGCTTCCACCATGAAGCCGACCATTCCATGAATGAATGTACAAATACCAACACATATGCAATTAAGATCATCTCTACCATCTTAACATTCCACATATCACCATAATTCAACTCTATGAATTATCCACCAATGGTACATATACACATTCATCACAATTACACCATTCACATAATATGCAATTAAGATCATCTCTACTATCTTAACATTCCACATATCACCATATATAAACGAATTATCAAATACGCACAATTAGATTTTATTTCAAAATGATTACAACATTTAAATCCTCAATTTGTCATTTTTCAACAGTGTTAACCGGTTAACGCATTCAGGTAACCGGTTAACGCGAACCAAAACGCACTCCCTGACAGATTTCAACAGTGTTAACCGGTTAACGCTTTTGGTTAACCGGTTAACGCAAAAACAGAAAGAAATTCCTGGCAGATTTTCAACAGTGTTAACCGGTTAACGCTTTTGGTTAACCGGTTAACGCAAAACAGAATGCTATTCCTGCGTTAACACAAAACAGAATGCAGAATTTTCTGCGTTTTTCATCGTTGGAGGACTTTCGGACCTCCGATTTCGATTCCGTAAAAAGGCAAACGTTCAGAAAATTATAACTCATACAATACTCTAATTATATAAGGTTAATGTACAGTTTTAACACAATTAAACCACCACAAATCAAGAATGCTCATCAAAACCTAATAATTCCAAAACCACGAAATTTAGGAATTTCAACGTAAACATATTTCTACCCATTGACCGAATCATACTAACCCATAATAATAAGGATTCCCCCCTTACCTCTTCAATTTTCTGGAAACCCTAGCTTCTCTCTTGTTCTTCCCCTTATTTTTCCTCTTTTCTTTCTCTATTGCCGTCAAATGATCAAATGAATCCTAATTCTCACTCTCCTTACCTTTTATATACTAGTATTACATTTGCGCTTAAGGAATGATACCTCTAATTTAATTAATAGGCCCAATAAGACCTAATATTAAATATCTTTAATTAGTTCAATTAAATTAAACTAACACAATATACCCACCAAGTTAATTAATATAATTAATTATTCAATTATATCTCATATCAACTAAATAATTAATTAACACACCAAATTAATTAATATAATCAATTATTTTACTACCTAACAACCAATTAATTAATTAACACTCCAAATAAATAAAATAATATAAGAAATAATTACTAAAATTGGGTTGTTATAGACGCTAGCGAAATGAAGTTTAAAAATATTCAAAATGATATGAAGAATATATAATAAATGACTAACTATCAAGACAATATATACTATAATAGTGACAATCTATAAGACATGAATAAAAATGAAAAACAACATAGGGTGGTTAGATTATCCTGCTAAGTATTCATATCATTACTCAAAATTATAAAAATAAATAATTGTTAAAGATGTGTATGAAATGATGAAATTAACAAAGAAAGAATGTTCTTATCCTAAAGATTCTTGAAAAAGCATACAAGAATCTTCTATACAACTCATAAATACATTCTTCTATATTTACAAAACCAGCAAGAGCTTCAGCGGTATGCACACCTTCAACATCG
Source organism: Lathyrus oleraceus (assembly GCF_024323335.1). Classification (NCBI taxonomy): domain Eukaryota; kingdom Viridiplantae; phylum Streptophyta; class Magnoliopsida; order Fabales; family Fabaceae; genus Lathyrus; species Lathyrus oleraceus. Next base: position 209,037,389 of record NC_066580.1, on the reverse strand, counting down.
TACATGACACAAATATCGTATACGACATCGACATGTCAACAATGACAATAATTTTAAAAATTTAATAAATTAAACATAATCACACGTGTCACTATTCAAGACGGACTCAATCAATCTAAGAACAATGTTCTAATTTAAAAAATAAGCCTAAATTAAAAATAAATATAATTTTAATAATTAAAAATAATGTATTAAAAATACAATTATACATTAACCAAGTGAAGCAACAAAAAATTCAAAGTATTGTTTAAACTATAAAAAAAACATTTCATATAATTTAATTTCTAATAAATTAAAAAGAGTCGTTCTTCAAATATTTTTTGAAGTGAATTCGTCAACTAAGTCTTTATATTTTAATGTCTCCAAAAGTTCATTAAACAATTAATAAATAAAATTAGAAAGAAAAAAAAAGAGAAATTAACATTTACAAAATAGAGAGAATCAATGATTAAATACTAAAAACAATATATTAAATCTTTAATTTCATTTTACTTTTTATATTTCCTATTTATCTTTAAATAGTTTAAATCATTAACATTTATCATGGTAGTCAAAAAAATATGCAACAGTAGTTTAAAAATCAATATGTTACACTTGACCAATGACAAATTCATGTTTATTTTTCATTTTATAATTTATTTAATAGATTACTAAATATTTTCTTTTTTTTTAAAGAAAACGAGAGACCCTTTAATTTTGAAACTTTGGACTAAACATCGTTTTTTCCTTGCTCAGGCAGGGTCCGCCATGCCAGAATAACACTTCTAAGACGAGGAACATGCATCCCTGCATTTGTGGCAGAAGGGACAAACATCCAAAAAAAATTGATTACTATTCTATGTTTGATCCATGCATTTCCCATTTAAAAATACATAACAACAAGAGATAAATATTAATTGAAGTTTGTTTCACATCAATTTTTTTACTACTAATGTATGTGTTTGTATAATATACATTATCAATTGGTGTTGAACTCATACTCTAAGTAAATGGGTTCAGACTAAAAAATATACTTTTAATATTTTAATTAATTAAAAAAACTTAATTAAGATTATTAAATACTAATTTAATTAAAAATATTAATATTAAAAATATCATTAAATATCAAAATATCTAAGTCATCCTTGTCAATTAATTAAAAATAATTATTTTATCATAATCATCATTATCACGTGCGTAAAAGTGGAAGAGATCACAAAAATCCAAAAACCATCAAAATTAAGGAATTTGAATGATTAATTATGTAATAAAAAGACTAATTATTTAAAACCTCAAAAATAAAGAGACAAAAAAATGTATTTCAGTCTAAATAATATAAATGCTCAAAATATTTATAATCAAAGAAATCAGAGTGAATAATTTTTTTTCTTTAATCAAAGTATTACGTTATCAAAATAAAATGAAAAATATTTAAATAAAAAATGTATATGTTTATAAAATTTAATAGACTACATTAAACTATCGGAAATAAATTACAGATGAACGGTGATACCTAAAAACAATTTAAAACCAAAAGTATAATTAAATTTTTTATAAAAATAATCCATTTTTTTAAGGAAATTCCCAAAATATCTCTGGTTTCAAAAAAATTCGCAAACTACCCCACTTTTAGGAGGAGCCGCCAATTCAATTGGCGACTCCTCTTAAAAATTGAATGGAGACGCCAATTGAATTGGTTAGGGCATATGCCCTAGCCAATCCAATTGGCGCCCGTGTATATTACTTGAGAGGAGACGCCAATTGGATTGACACCTCATTGTAAAATACAAATTTTTTGTTATAAATAGATGTGTTGTGTGAGTCATTGTTTCACATCTCAATTAATCATTTGGCAATCATGTTTGGTGTTCGTCGCCGATACGGAAAGGTGATTTTTGCGAGAGACAAACCTCAGATGCTGATGTTGTTCTGGAACATCACTACGTTCGATCAACTGAAGAGGGAGCTGGTTCGTTGGTTAGATGGAAAAATACCATAAGGGGAAAAAATTAGAAGTATTAAGAGACTCGATAGTATCTTTGATTGGGTGCGAATGAAGACTGATAAGGATGCTAGGGAAATGATGTTCGGTCGAGATGATATCAATTTGATTGTTGTAATCAGTTAGAAATATTTTTGTTTTCAGATAGCTTATTTTGTACTGATGTTTGTTGTGAACCTCGTTGTAACAAAAACTTAATGATATATAATGATTGAAGGTTACATAAATACAATGTTACAAAAAGCTTAAGACCTAGATGATGCTCCTCGATTGGGACAATTGTTCTTGTTGTGTCCTGGTTGACGACAGATACTACATAATCTTATCATTTTATCTGTCGAATCCATTTCTGTCCTGATACGTGTGCTGTTTGGCCTTCCTTTTTTCTTTCTATGCATCTCGTCTTTGTGCCAAACTATATCACCTTCATATGGAGGCCAGTATTCCTCCATTGGTAGTACCGAGAAGCTTTGATTCTATACATTCATGACGGTGACGGTCTTGTACACATCAGATAAATGATTGTAAGCGTCTTGACGAGTATAAGCGCATGCTACAATGACATGGGAGCAAGGAATGCGGAAGGCCTGAAATTTTCCACAGTCGCACCAACTTTTATTTAGTCTAACAGCATAGGCTAAATTTGGTCTCCCCTCGTTGTGGTCCATTGTTTCCTGGACGCTGAAATTTTGCCTATGACGGTCAAAGACTGTTACAACATGTGTGCTAGCTTTGATGCTCTCCTCTTTCATGACTTTCACGCAACACTCACTGAATACTTGCCCAGACATTAATGCCGCACTCCATCTTTCACCTCTGGTTGCGAACGTAGAAGCCAACCTATAATAGGTCGATCTTACCAAGGCGGTTATTGGCATATTTCTAATTCCTTTGAATACCCCGTTCATGCATTCCACAAGGTTTGTTGTCATGTGGACCCATCGACAACCTCTGTCAAATGCCCTTGTCCACTGCTCTACTAGTATGTTATTTATCCATCTTCACGCGTCTTCATTAGACAGTCTAATTTCATTATGATAATATTGAAATGACGGCTGAGTTAGAGCATACCCAGCATTCACCACCTTCTTGCGAAGATTCTTATCTTTTATTGCATGCATGAAGTTTTGTGCAATATGTCTAATGTAATAGACATGGGTAGAAGGAGGATCATGCAATCCTTTGTCATGGTTGTTGTAGGAACTCTCAATGGCAGCATGTCTATCAGAAATCAAATAGAAATTGGCTTGTGGAGCCACATGCGTTCTGAGATGTCGAAGAAAGAAACCTCATCCACCAGCCGTTTCACCTTCAAATAAAGCAAAGGCAATGGGAAAGACATTGTTGTTGCCGTCTTGTGCAACCGACATAAGCAAAGTACCCTTGTATTTGTCGTATAACTAAGTGTCATCAATTTGAATAATAGGTTTGTAGAATGTGAAACCTTTGATGCATGGGTCAAACGCCCAAAAGAGACAGTGAAAGATTCTATTACCTGTAACACAGGTTCCGTCTGACATCATTGCTGGCAATGTCTCCATAATTGCCATAATTCCTGGGACATATGTTTTTAGGGCCCATAAAACTGTGGCAATTCTTTGTATGAATCCTCCCAGTTGCCGAATACCTGTTCAACAACCTTTGTCCTCGCAATCCAGGCTTTCTTGTAAGATGGAGTATAATTATATGTTGTTCTGATATGGGATATAATTATACTTACCTTCACTAATGGGTCTTTATTAACCAACGGCAGAATGTCTTAACATATCAATGCAGCGCTTAGTTTACGGTGATCTTGTTCAACGTTAGTTGCAATGCAACTGTGAGGTGGGTCTATTGAAGTGATCTCCCAAGAGTCGTTTTTCTTTTTGTAAGACGCAATCAACCGAAACTTAGAAAGGATGTTATGACATTCGATAACATACCTTCTTGAATCAGTGTGTTTCACTGTAAAATCAGCAGAGTTTTTCATGTGGAATTTTTTGATAGCTCGCATACATTCTTCTCTAGTACGAAACATGTCTCCCACCTTTAATTCGCATTCTGATCGTGGATACGGGTTATAGAAAACACTGTTGGATGTATCATCGTCGTGCAAATCCATATTTATCATATGTTGAGGCGGATTGTAGACATGACTAGGAGGTATTGGTGGTGGTTGATCATCATCTTCAATGTCGTTGTTCAGCATGTGATCAACCTGTATCTCGGTTTCCTCTTCTTCTTCATCAACGACGTCCACTTCTGCTTCTACTTCTGGGTTGACGTCATCTGACCATTGTGGATCAAATTCACCAGATTCATCCTGACTGGTTATTTGAGACTGCTGAGACGGTATACATGGTTGAAGAGTAATGTACAACTCAATACAATTGCAGCCTGAATGTTCATAACTAACAAACATGTATTCAACATCTTCATCGTCTCGTACCTTAAGCGGGAAAAATTTGCATTGACTATTCTAAAAAAATATTGGATTTTGATACGTGATCTTTGACACAATACCCGATCCTATACATGATTGTATTCTTTTTTTCAAATGCAAGAAGGTTGCATTTCTCTTGATCGTAAGTCTAATGGTATCAGTGTTTCGAAAACAAAAACCATATAACTCAGACTTGTATGTTTCACCGTTGCAGTGAACGTTGACACTGTATTTTGGTGAAGATGACATTGTGCAAATGAAAACTATTTTCTTACTGCAGATGAATGTGAGTGATGTGTCTTGGATGTTGATAGTCAGACACTTAAATAGGAAAATGATGTGTCTCACATGCTAGCTAGTTCAAAGTGATGTGTCACACATGCAAGCTAGTCCGAAATGATGTGTCAACCATGCAAGCTACTAAGAAGTGACATGTTCAGCATGCAAGAGAGAGGACAACCACGTGTCACACATGCAGATACACACTCCAATTGAATTGGCGCCCCCATTCATTCCTTGCACATGGGCGCCAATCCATTTGGCGACACCTTGTCTTGCATGCATGCAGACCTCGAAACCAAGCAATCAGACTTAGGTCTTGCATGCATGTCCCTATGGAGGCGCCAATTTGAATGGCGACACCATGTACAAATTGCACATGGGTTCCAATTCAATTGGAGACAACATTCAAGCACAACTTTTCATGCTCCCAATTGCTAAAACAATGGGTCAAACTTAACTAAACAAATTATAATAAGATTATATATGTTTAGAAGCAAGAGTTGGAAATGATCCATATGATGGATTGGAATAAGGAGTTATTCACCCAACTGAAATTTTCGAGAGTTGTATTAGATACAATTGGAAGGAGTTCCTACCTAAATAACCTAGTTTTGTGTAATCCGCCTACGCGGACTTAGAACAAAGTGAAATATGGATCTCGACCCACTAGAAAATCTTCCAACCGGATTTTCCGAATCAAATGATGAGGGTCATTTGTTTTGAGTAAAATAGTGGGAGCATATTTAATTAAAGGCCTAATTAAATATGTTATTGATACTTATATTTTCATTAATCTCAACAACCAATAACAACATTTTGCGATCAATCATTGACAAGGAAAAATTGTCTGGGATAAATTTTCTGGATTGGCACCGAAATCTGAGGATTGTACTCAAACATGATAGAAAGCTGTATGTCTTGGAGAAACCTGTTCCTGAAGAGGAACCTCCTAGTTCTGCACCTAAGGCAGAAAGAGATGCTTATAAGAAGCATGTCGATGATGCCAATGAAACTGCTTGTCTCATGCTGGCTACCATGAACTCAGAGTTGCAAAAGCAACATGAGAACATGGTAGTGTTCGATATGATCGAACACCTGAAGATGCTCTATCAAGAGCAAGCAAGGCATGAAAGGTTTGAAGTTTCAAAAGCCCTTTTTCAAGGCAAGTTAGCTGAGGGAGCCCCTGTAGGTCCCCATGTGCTCAAGATGATTGGGTACGTGGAAAACCTTGAAAGGTTGGGTTTTCGCCTCGGAAAGGAACTTGCGACTGATTTGATCTTGCAATCGTTGCCAGATAGATTCAGTCAATTTGTCCTAAATTTCAATATGAATGATATGGACAAATCTCTTCCTGAACTGCTAGCCATGTTAAGAACTGCTGAGCAGAATCTGAAGACAAACGGGAAGTCCATTCTGATGATCGGAAATGGAAAGAGATAGAACAAAAGGCCCACCAAGCAAGGTGATAAAGGGAAAGGCAAGGAAGTTTCCAAACCCAGACCCACTGTTACTGCTTTGAAGCCTAGTTGAGGCATAACAAAGGCAGCCACCTACTTCCATTGCGGTAAGACCAGACACTGGAAGAGAAACTGCCCAAAGTACCTGGAAGATACGAAGAGTGGAGTAGAGACTTCAACTTCAGGTATTTTTGTCATTGAAATAAATTTATCTACTTCTGCATCATGGATATTAGATACTAGATGCGGTTCTCGCATTTGTACAAATGTGCAGGGGCTAAAAGGAAGTAGAGATTTGGCAAAAGGTGAAGTTGACCTACGAGTTGGCAATGGAGCAAAGGTTGCTGCTTTAGGCGTTGTCCTTGATCTCAAAATACCTATTTATAACATTAATACTAAAAGGATGAAACCTAACGAGTTAAATCCAACTTACCTTTGGCATTATCGATTAGGCCACATAAATGAGAAACACATTTCCAAACTTCATAAAGATGGACTCTTGGAATCTTTTGATTATGAATCATATGAGACATGCAGATCTTGTTTAATTGGAAAGATGACAAAGTCTCCATTCACAGGAAAAGGTGAAAGAGCGAATGATCTTTTGGGCCTCATACATACTGATGTATGTGGACCACTGAACATACCAGCCAAAGGAGGTTTTCAGTACTTCATCATATTTACTAATGATTTCAGTAGATATGTGTAAGACCCCAATTTTGTCCCTAAGATCCCTCATGGCATCATAGCATAGCATTGCATAAACCTCAAGGATATTTGAGCACCTTGCTTCCTTCCCTGTGGGTGGAATCTTTCTTGAGAGTGATTCTTGATCACCAAGCATTGCTTGCATTTGTATATCATTGTTTTTCTTTTAATCACTAACCAAAAATGTACAAAAATATGTCATCTAACATTTGTCTTGCAGCTTAAGCAGTCAACAGGTCAAGGCAATCAAGTGAGTCCTTTGTGCAAGAGATGAGGGTTCCATTGTGATATGGATCATGTGATCATTATTTTAAGCTTATATGAGCTATAGGTTCATTTTGAATCAAATTCCCCAAGTGGTTGAGGCCCAAGTTCATCAAAATATTTTCAGGTCATCTAAGGACCAGTGCCAGTCAACTGAAAGTCAACTGAAGGCTTTGAGTGTGGGAAATGATCTGAGTCATCCCATTCATGTTCAAACAAGGCTTATTCATCATGTAAAACATCAATGTTGAAGAATTTGAAGCCAGTGCAAAAGTTTCCCAAAATGGAAAGTGACATATAATTTCAAGTTTCCAAAAATGGAAAGTTTTTGGACCAACTTCAACTTAATTTTCCAACATCAAAGAAGTTTCAAATGAATTTTTGTCCAACATGAAAGTTGAAGATCTCTCTCTCCCATTTCCAAAAAGTCCAAAATCATGAGCATATGATAAATGGTTGAGGAGATATGATCCAATCATTGCCAAGTGTGCATGGAACTTCAAAAGGCCATAACTTTTGACTCATAACTCCAAATTGAGTGTCTCTTTTTGCATTTTGCTTGTCATGACCTCTAATTTCCAAATCATTCATCACATCGCATAAAATCTCATCATATGATCATTTGTTCTTTCATGCCTATTTTGGAGGGAAAATGCTAAATTTAAAATTGGTGCATTACATGAACTAATTTCCATTGCCATTGTGTTGATAAATTGATTTTGAGTGAATTTGAGCATGCATGTGGTACTGTTCACGTCCACATTTGCCATGCACCTTCCATTTTCAAATTTTGGTCACACACCCTATTTCACTTAATCACAATTAACCAAGCTTAATTAATTTTTTCAGGGTAATTAGCACATAGTATAAATACCAAAGCATAACAGAATTCTGGAGGTTTTGGCTCATTCTAGATCCAAATTCTTCTTCCCTCCAAAATTTTCTCTCAATTGAAATTCAAAAGTTCTTCACATAGCATAGTATTTTTCTTCCATATTCTGGTTTGTTGAGTGTTGTTGAGTGTAGATCAAGCACTGATTTGGAGAATTCAAGGCATAATCAAGCATATGAAGCTCAAGAACATGAAGATGGAAGTGGTGATTTGAGCTAGATCTAGGTCGTGCCAAGCCTCAATTATTGCATCAAGCTTCATAACATCATCTTAGGAGTTGATCTGGACAGTTGCAAAGCCTCGGATCTACAGTTTCATTGATCTGCTCTTCAAGAGGTACTTTAGCCGCTTTAACTCATTATATGAGTTGCTTTGCTTTGCTTGTGGTTGGCATACCACTTAGGTAACTTCTTTTCTCCATGTAGTCTGGAAGACCTGCTGTTTTTGGCAGGCACCTGTCTGAAGCCCTCCTTAAGAGGCCATGTTTTTGTTTGTTTAATTTTGTGCTAAAGACCTCATTGAGGCATGGTTACATGTAAAGACCTCCTAAGTGAAGAGGCATTGGCAGATAGAAGGGATGTGCAATCCATCCCCTGCTATTCAGTTGAGTCTTTCATATTGCTCGCACTGTATGCTGATGCATTTGAATAAACACCCCAAGATCATTGTATATAGAGTCAGTCATTGTGGAGTAAAGTTCCTCATTATGGACTCCCACACCTTCTTTGAGTCAAGCTCACCCTGGCCAGGGTTAAGAGCTATGAGGTCTAATCCTCATCTCCCATTTCATCTGCTCACCCTGACGGTCAATGTCAGAGGTTAAGAGCCCAAACACCCTTACATATCTGGCTTGTTTGTCGAGGTTGATATGACCCCTTGACTAAAGCCCAGCCTTGTATGAGCCTTTTGATTGTGTATAGAGTGTGCTAATTGATTGATTGTTTGCTTACTTGTGCATCCTTCATGTTGCTTTTGCATATTGTTTGCATTTTGCTCTTGCGTTTGTTATTTGTTTTGTTTGAGGAGTCAGATGTAAGACCATTGATTGGCTATCTGTTTCCTGTTCCTTTTGGGGAGCTGGATATAAGACCATTTATTGGCACTCCATATCCTTTTGTTTTGTTTTGTGGAGTCAGGTATAAGACCATTGATTGGCCATCTGTTTCCTATCTTGTTTTTTTTGGGGAGTCAGACATAAGACCATTGATTGGCCATCTGTTTCCTATCTTGTTTTGTTTTGTGGAGTCAGATGTAAGACCATTGATTGACTATCTGTTTCCTATTTTGTTTCTTTTGTGGAGTTAGATGTAAGACCATTGATTGGCTATCTGTTTCCCATGTTGCTTTATGGAGTTGGACGTAAGACCATTTATTGGCAATCCATTTCCCATTTGTTTTCGGAGTTGGACGTAAGACCATTTATTGACAATCCATTTCCAGTTTTGTTGCTCCTTGAGCTTGCTTGTTTGCTTATTGCTTTGTTGCCTATTCCAAAGGATGGTACTTGCTTGGATCATCTACATATGATCTCAAGAGAGGAACTCCTATGAAGTTTTACTCCTCATCCCCACCTTTTTGTTTCGTTACAACCTCCACTCACATTTGTAACCTAAACCAGAAAACTTTGTGCAAACATTTTCATCTGTTTTCAAACTAGAAACTTAGGCCTTAAGCCTCTGATTTTTCAAACTTCATTTTCACAATACTTCTTCTGAAATGAATCTAATGTCAACTTTGACCATCTTTGTGAATACTCATAATTGGTTAATTTCACTCACTCAATTACTTTTTGTGGCATTTGTCCACTTCTTGATAAGTTTTCATACATTAGCCATAGATCTCAATTATCTTAGTGGTCGATGTGAATCTCACCTTTTGTCCTTAGTGATTGAATTGTAAGACTTCCTTGCTTATTATAGGGCATAATCCCTCACTAGCAAGTTGAATTTATTCTCACATGGTGGATTGTTGGTTCAGGTTGAGTTTTCTCCCGTTTATAATGAAAGACCTTAAGGCTTTTGTTTAAAATCAATCCACTCACTTTTTGGAAATCTTTTAGCCGAACTACGGCGTTTTGATCCTTATCTTTCATGAAAAGGTACGTAGGCAATGGGTTCATCCATTCAAACACAAAAATAATAAAATTGTATATTCTTTTCTCATCCCTTCAATCAATGTTTGCACAAAATAATTTCATAAACAAATAAATGATACAACAAGTTGTGAAAAGAGGTTCCCTAAGAGTACCTAGGATGTTGTGGGTGCCTAACACCTTCCCACAACATAATTACCCCCTTACCCAGATCTCTGACCTTTTATTAGTTTTCTCTGCGTAAAACTTCTTAGGCTTTTGTTCGCTTTCTAGCCATTCCTTTGGATAAATAGAAGTGTGGTGGCGACTCTATCTTTGTATGCTTTGCTTTTGATTTAGTCAATAAATCATAAAGTGATGAATACACCGCTACAATATGGTTATGTGTATTTAATGAAACACAAATTGGAGTCCTTTGAAAAGTTCAAGGAATTCAAGAATGAAGTACAAAACGAACTAGGTAAGAATATTAAAGCTCTTCGATCAGATTGAGGTGGTGAGTATTTAAGCATAGAGTTTGATGACCATCTGAAAGAGTGTGGGATCCTATCCCAACTTACTCCTCCTAGAACACCCTAATGGAATGGTGTATCTGAGAGAAGAAATCAAACCCTGTTAGACATGGTCCGATCCATGATGAGTCACGCCGATCTTCCAAACTCCTTTTGGGGACATGCACTATGGACAACAGCTGACACACTTAACCGTGTTCCATCCAAAAAGGTTGAGAAGATACCATGTGAGATATGGAATGGTAAGAAACCACATATGTCTTACATGAAGATTTGGGGTTGCGAAGTTTATGTGAAACGACAAATTTCAACTAAGCTTGAGCCCAAATCTGACAAATTCTTATTTGTGGGGCATCCTAAAGAAACAAGAGGGTATTACTTCTACAATCCTTCTGAGGGCAAAGTGTTTGTCGCTCGAACTGGAGTTTTCCTAGAAAACGATTTTATTTCCAAAGGAATCAGTTGGAGGAAAGTAGAGCTTAAAGAAATTCAAGAATCACAAAGCATTGATACACCTATGAAGGAATTAGAGCAGGAAACACAAGTAGTTGTGGAAGAGCAACCTGCTCAAGTAGAACAAGACCAGCGTAGGTCAGGAAGGATACGTCACCTACCTGAGAGATATGGATACCTCATAACTGATCAAGGTGATGTATTACTCATGGATCAAGATGAGCCTGTGACCTACCAAGAGGTCATAACTGGTCCTGAGTCTGAGAAGTGGCTAGAAGCCATGAAATCTAAAATGGATTCCATGTATACAAACCAAGTTTGGACCTTGGTAGAGCCTCCTATAGGAGTTAACCCTATAGGATGCAAGTGGGTCTTCAAAAAGAAGACTGACATCGATGGTAAGGTACATACCTATAAGGCAAGACTGGTTGCAAAAGGATACAAACAAATTCATGGGGTTGACTATGATGAAACCTTTTCATCAGTTGCAATGCTTAAATCTGTTCGGATTTTACTTGCTATCGCTGCATATCATGATTATGAAATATGGCAGATGGATGTCAAAACTGCTTTCCTTAATGGGAATCTTCTTGAGGATGTGTACATGACACAACCTGAAGGATTTGACATACCAGAAGAAACCCAAAAGATATGTAAGTTACAAAGATCAATCTATGGATTGAAGCAAGCTTCCAGAAGCTGGAATCTTCGTTTTGATGAAACAGTAAAAAAATATGGATTCATCAAGAACAAAGATGAGCCTTGTGTCTACAAGAAGGTTAGTGGGAGCATGGTTGTTTTCCTGGTATTATATGTAGATGACATATTACTCATTGGAAACGATGTCCCTTCCCTGCAACAAGTAAAGTCTTGGTTGGGGAAATGCTTTTCTATGAAGGACCTACGTGAAGCATCATATATATTAGGAATCAAAATCTATAGAGATAGATCACAAAAACTTCTTGGCCTAAGTCAGAGCACATACATAGACAAAGTGCTGAGACGCTTTAATATGCATGATTCCAAGATAGGATTCATACCTATGCAACATGGCCTGTGTATATCAAAAACACAATCCCCTTCAACTAAGGAAGAAAGGGATCGCATGAATAAGATTCCATATGCATCTACAATAGGATCTATCATGTATGCCATGTTATGTACTCGACCAGATGTCTCGTATGCTTTAAGTGTAACGAGTAGGTACCAATCTGATCCTGGTGATGCTCACTGGGTAGCTGTCAAGAATATCCTTAAGTATTTAAGAAGGACTAAGGACTCATTCTTGATATATGGAGGTCAGGAAGAGCTGGCTATAATTGGATACACCGATGCTAGCTTCCAGACAAATAAGGATGACTTTAGATCGCAATCTGGTTATGTGTTTTGCTTAAACGGTGGCGTTGTGAGCTGGAAAAGTTCAAAGCAAGATACAATTGCTGATTCTACAACCGAGTCCGAGTATATTGCTGCCTCAAGTGCAGCAAAGGAAGCTCTTTGGATCAAAAAGTTCATTAGTGAACTTGGTATAGTTCCTAGCATTGTGGATCCCATTGGTCTCTATTGTGATAACAATGGTGCTATCGCACAAGCTAAGGAGCCTAGATCTCACCAACGATCCAAACACATACTTAGGCGTTATTACCTCATTCGAGAGATAATAGATAGAGGAGATATGAAAATATGGAGAGTACTTACACTTGACAATATTGCTGACCCACTGACAAAGCCTCTTGCACAACAGAAGCATGATGGCCATACTAGATTTATGGGCATTAGGGGTATGCCTGATTAGCTCTAGTTCTAGTGGGAGATTGTTGGTATAAGCCCTAGAGGCTAATACTTTTGGTACTTGTATCAAATTATTTATTAATAATAAAAGGCTTTTTCTTTATTATGTTTGTTTAATAAAGTCCCTAGAATAGCTAGTCCGTTTAATGTATCATGCGTGGCTTGATCATGATATCACATTAAACATAAGGATACTATTCTTAAAGTATCAGTAGTCGAGCTTTATTGTGAAGTGGGATAAAATTAAAGCATTAAGACTATTATGTATATAGACTGATGATCACATCTCATGGATCATGGATAAGGAGTTATCAAGTCTTAAACATAGGTATGAATGTTAAGAGTAATATTTATACTAGATTGACCCGCTATGAGAATACTATATAGAAAGTTATGCAAAGTGTCATAAGTTATTCTCATGGTGATAATGGTGTATACCACCCTTCAACCTGAAACCACTATGGACCCTAGATGTAGAGTCGAGTGCTTTATTATTGATCAAACATTGTCCATAACTGGATAACCATAAAGACAGTTGATGGGTACTCCACGAAGCATGCTGAGGGACATGAGTGACCTAGATGGAATTTGCCCATCCTGCGTAACATGATAAATGTCTATGGGCCCAATATTGAACTGGACAAGGATGACACGGTCTATGCCTTGTGTTCAATATAGACATACGGGCAAAAGGGTAATTATGCACATAAGTATTATCACAGAAGGATTTGTCATATCACATGACATTTTCGTGTCTTGGGTAGCAGTGATGTGTTGCTAGATACCGCTCACTGTTTATTATGTTAAATACATGATTTAATATAATTGCCAATGCCGCGAAAACCTACAGGGTCACACACAAAGGACGGATTGATGAGAGATAGAGTAACTAAGGAACACCGTAAGATACGGTGCACTTAAGTGAATTGTAGAACATCGTAAGGTACGGTGCACTTAAGTAGAATACGAAATATGGTAAGGTACCACGTGCTTAAGTGAATTTGGCATATTATAAGATATGGGCCACATACACTTAAGTGGGCTTTTTAGCTTGAAGCCCACACAAGTGGTTCTATAAATAGAACCCTTGTGCAGAAGCATTGGTTGCAGTTGCATTTTCGTTTTTTTTCTCTCTCTCTCTCTCTATCTTTCTCTCTCTCTCTCTCTCTCTCTCTCTCTCTCTCTCTCTCAAAGCCTTCATTCGTAGCAACTAGCACTGAGATTGAAGAAATCCGTTCGTGTGGACTGACTAGAGGCGTTGTCATCGTTCAACGTTCGTGATCGCTCTGTAGATCTGCATCAAAGGTTTCAATCGTCACAAGAGGTAACTATTCTATCACTGATCATGCCCATTCGTAAGGATCACTAAAGGAGAAAATTTTAATTTCCGCTGCATTTTGGATCGCCCTTCTCCTTCAAAAACGTCTATCCCCACAATGGGCAAATCGCATAGAGGAACGGTTGCAAACATAACAACTTATGTAAGTTTTTTCTTTTGTTATTTGTTTTAATAGAGTCCCTTTTATTTTAACATACCAACTTAGTCAAGTTTTTTGTTCTTTCTTTTATAAGATGTTTCAAGGTTCTGGACTCGGGTCCACGAATATATCCATATGGACCCGATGATTTAACCTTATGTTGAACTCGCCGGTTTTGGTCATATAAGCAAGATTTTGTCTTGGTCCGTAGATAACAAATTCATTCTTGCTTTATGCGAAAGATGGCGTCCAGAGACACACACATTTTGGTTCCCAACCGGTGAGTGTACCGTGATGTTAGAAGACGTTTACATGCTTTTGGGACTGCCCATTGAAGGTACGGCTATTAATGGTAAAACCAACTATGCAAATTCAATTTGCATGAACCTCTTGGAGACTGATTTGTTAGATGATAACTCAAGAGGTCAAGGTATACTACTTTCACGCCTTAAGTCATACTATAATAGTTTATACTTAGATGAGCATTCTACCGAAGATGCTCGAATAATAAAAACTAGGTGTTACATTATGCTGTTAATTGGTTCGTTTTTATTTCCCGAAGATAGTGGTTCTAGCATGCATATTATGTATTTACCTTTACTTAGACATGTAGATAGAATAGGAAGTTACAGTTGGGGATCTGCTTGTCTAGCCTATCTCTATAGCTCCTTGTGCAAAAACTCACACAAATACACATCTACATTTTCTGGATGTGCTGTTTTGCTACAAGCATGGTGTTGGTCAAGACTACCGTCCCTAGTGTAACACCCCGATAATAATATGATAATTATTTAAATTAAGTTAATAATATATTTATTAATTTAATTAGATAATTGGATTATTATTATTATTATTTTTGGAATTATTGAATTATTATTATTATTGGAATAATAATATAAATTGGAAAATATATATAAGTTGGATATAAGAAAAGAGCCCATTTGGTAAAGAAGAATTTTCACGTGAAAACAGAGAAGCGGCTCAGAAAGAGGAAAAAGAGCAAAGAGGCAGAGCAAGAGGAAGGGGGTTGAAGAAGGGAAGAGCTGAAGCTTAAAGATTCGCCGGATTAACTCAGGTAAGGGGGGTTTATCGTCGTTTAATGGGTATTATGGGTTAGCATGTAATGGGTAGTGATAAACCGTTGAATTGACCCTAATTGGGATTTGGAATGCTGAGAAATTCTGATGAATAAGTTGTGTGAAACCTGTAATTGAATCGATAATGGTGTGTGTCGTAATTGCTGGACGTATAGCTTTTTACGGAATTGGAATCGGAGGTCCGGAAGTCCTCCAACGGCGGAAAATGCGGAGAAGTCTGCATTCTGCTTTGTGTTAGCGCAGGAACAGCTTCTGTCTTGCGTTAACCGGTTAACCCAGGGCGTTAACCGGTTAACACTGTTATGTATTTTGAATAATTGTTGTTTTGTCTGCGTTAACCGGTTAACCCAGGGTGTTAACCGGTTAACACTGTTGCAGAGTGGAAAATTTGTGTTTTAAATGTTGTGTGCCTATTTGAGGGTTGGCCTATGTTGGCCTATGATGTAATAGGGATTAATTCCCGCCGTTTTGAGCAGTGTAGGTATTAGTAGAGTGTGCTAATACTGTGATTGATTAATTGACATGATATGATGTTTTGATGAGTGTGTTGATGATGTATGATGGTATGCATAATGCTATGAGTGTATATATTATGCATGTGTTTGTGAATGGACTGTTTTATGGCTTAGAGTGTGAGCATAAGTCCATTGTGGATTATTGTTGATGATCTTGCATTGCTAGGTGATTTAGCATGCATATTGTAGTCTTTATGGTGGTAGCTAATTCCCATAGTGAGGAATTAGTGAGTTGGTGGTAGCTAATCCCCGTGGTGAGGAATTAGTGAGTTGGTGGTAGCTAATTCCCGTGGTGAGGAATTAGTGAGTGAGTCACTAGGTCTCAATTGAGTGGGACTAGTGGGCTTGGTAGCCGTATCTGGGTTTGATCGGTGAGATGAACTATATGTTCACGAATAGTCGGTACCGCATGTGTGGAGTCTCATTGCATAAATTATGTATGGCGTATAATATGAATGGATGTATTCCAATATTATACGTGTGTTGTGTTGCTATTGAGTATGAATATGAGTTGTATTGGTGTGGAGTATGATGTTTGAGTTGATGTGCCGTTACTGAATGTGTGAATGTAATTAGGGTGATTAATGTGTTAAATTACTTAACATGACATGATATGTTATAATGCTTATTATATCGATTGAGGAACTCACCCTTACAACTATTTTTCAGGTAACGAGCAATGAGTTGAGTAGAAGCTAATGCTTGGAGTCTAGTGTAGTCTCCTTAGAGGGTCATGCTCTGATAGATGTAACATCGGGAGGGAACATTTTATTTGTGTTGTTGATGATTGTTGAACCAGTTTACATGTAATATGCTACATGTTTTACATGATTGATGAGATTTCTATCCGCTGCGTATTATGCAAAGATTTATGTTTTGAATTAAATAATGAGCATGACTAAATATTACGGTGATTGGTGTGAAGTGATTGTGTGACACCCTTAACTGCATGATTACTCTGATTTATGTTGTTAATTTAATTAGATAGTTGGGGTATTTTAGAAGGGTGTTACATTAGTGGTATCAGAGCATAGTCGGTCGAGTCGAGTCGTAATTATTTTGTTTCCCCTGTACGGGATAGGTGTTGTGTAACCCTATCAGTACTTATTGTTTTAGCTTGTTGGGTTTTCAGAATAGAGATGGCTGGAAGAGGTAGAGACGATGCTGCGATTGCTGAGGCTCTGGGTATGCTAGCTGGAGTACTTGGAGAGAATCCGAATGTTGTGGGAATGGGAGCTGCTCGTCAACTGAGTGAGTTCCAGAAGAACAATCCTCCAATGTTCAAGGGAGCATACGATCCAGATGGTGCTCAGAAGTGGTTGAAGGAGATAGAGAGGATCTTCCGAGTGACTGAATGTGCCGATAACCAGAAGGTCAGGTTCGGTACGCATATGCTGTCAGAGGAAGCTGATGATTGGTGGGTTGCTACCCGCACTGAATTGGAATCTGCTGGGAATGCTGAGATCACTTGGGCTGTGTTCAGAGAGAGATTTCTGAGGAAGTATTTTCCAGAGGATGTCAGAGGAAAGAAAGAGATAGAGTTCTTGGAATTGAAGCAGGGTAACAGGTCTGTTACTGAGTATGTTGCTAAGTTCACAGAGCTGTCAGAGTATTACACTCCCTATGATGAGGCTGCTGGAGAATTTTCAAAATGTGTGAAGTTTGAGAATGGGTTGCGTCCTGAGATCAAGCAGGCTATTGGATATCAGCGGATCAGAGTGTTTTCTGACTTGGTTGACTGTTGCAGGATTTTTGAACAGGATTCCAAAGCCAGAGCAGAGAGCTATCAGCAGAGAGTTGATAGGAAAGGCAAGAATCAGGATGATCGTGGAAAACCGTATGCAACTGGCAAAGGTTTCCAGAAGCAGAGGGGAATGGAGAGGCCTAGTGGGGGAGACTCTAGTGCCCCTGCTAAGTGTTACAGATGTGGTCAGGCTGGACATCGTGTCCATGAGTGTACCAGTGCTGTGAGGAAGTGTTTCAAGTGTGGAAAAGGTGGTCATTTGGCTGCAGAGTGCCGGTCGAAGACTGTGACTTGTTTCAACTGTGGAGAGTTGGGTCATATTAGCCCACAGTGTCCTAAGCCGAAGAGAGAGAACCAGTCGGGAGGTAAGGTCTTTGCTTTATCGGGTTTTGAAACTTCTGCAGATGATCGTCTGATCCGAGGTACGTGTTATATTAATGGCTTTCCTCTTGTAGCTATTATTGACACCGGTGCTACTCATTCCTTTATATCTTTGGACTGTGCTGTGAAACTTAAGTTAGAGATATCTGAGATGCGTGGAAGTATGGTGATTGATACTCCTGCGAAGGGTTCAGTGACTACTACTTCAGTTTGTTTGAATTGTCCTTTGAGTATTTTTGGTAGAGACTTTGGGATGGACCTTGTGTGTCTTCCATTAGTGCAGATCGATGTTATCTTGGGTATGAACTGGTTGGTGTTTAACCGAGTTTCTATCAACTGTTTTGATAAGACTGTGATATTTCCTGAGATTGAGGGAGGAAGGAGTTTGTTTCTATCAGCAAGGCAGGTGGATGAGGCAGTAGCAGATGAGGCAGAGTTGTTTATGCTGTTAGCGACCTTGGAGGCTAAAGATAAACTGGTGATTTGCGATCTAGCCGTGGTGTGTGATTTTCCTGATGTGTTTCCTGAAGAAGTGAATGAATTGCCGCCAGAGCGTGAAGTTGAGTTTTCGATTGATTTGGTACCTGGTACTAGACCGATATCGATGGCTCCGTACCGTATGTCTGCTGTTGAGTTAGCTGAATTGAAGAGTCAGTTGGAAGATCTGTTGGATAAGAAATTTATTCGTCCGAGCGTGTCACCGTGGGGTGCACCAGTGTTATTGGTTAAGAAGAAAGAAGGTACTATGAGGTTGTGTGTGGACTACAGGCAACTGAACAAAGTGACGATCAAGAATCGGTATCCTTTGCCGAGGATTGATGATTTGATGGATCAGTTGGTTGGTGCGAGTGTGTTCAGCAAGATAGATTTGAGATCTGGGTATCATCAGATACGTGTGAAAACTGAGGATATTCAGAAGACTGCTTTCAGAACAAGGTATGGACATTATGAGTATTCTGTAATGCCTTTTGGTGTGACTAATGCGCCTGGAGTATTCATGGAGTATATGAATAGGATTTTCCATCCGTACCTAGATAAGTTTGTTGTGGTGTTTATTGATGACATATTGGTGTATTCGAAATCTGAAGAAGAGCATGCTGAGCATTTGAGAGTGGTTTTAGGAGTTCTACGAGAAAAGAAGTTATTTGCTAAACTGTCGAAGTGTGAATTTTGGTTAGAAGAAGTTAGTTTTCTTGGTCATGTGATTTCAAGAGGTGGTGTTGCTGTTGATCCTTCTAAGATAGAAGCGGTATCTAAGTGGGAAGCTCCTAAGTCTGTTGCTGAGATTCGAAGTTTCCTTGGTTTGGCTGGTTATTATAGGAAGTTCATTGAGGGATTTTCTAAGTTGGCGTTACCGTTGACGATGTTGACTAGAAAGGGGCAAGCGTTTGTTTGGGACTCAAAGTGTGAAGAAGGTTTCCAAGAGTTAAAGAGAAGGTTAACTACTGCTCCTATTCTGATATTACCGAGTTCGTCGGAATCATTTGAGGTTTACTGTGATGCTTCATTGTTGGGTTTGGGTGGTGTGTTGATGCAGAATAAGCAGGTTATAGCGTATGCTTCGAGACAGCTGAGGGTTCATGAGAGGAATTATCCGACACACGATTTAGAGTTGGCAGCTGTGGTATTTGTTCTGAAGTTATGGAGGCATTATTTGTACGGGTCAAGATTTGAGGTTTTCAGTGACCATAAAAGTTTAAAGTATTTGTTTGATCAGAAAGAGCTGAATATGAGACAGAGGAGATGGTTAGAATTTCTGAAGGATTATGACTTTGGTTTGAATTACCATCCGGGTAAAGCAAACATAGTAGCTGATGCATTGAGTCGGAAATCATTACATATGTCTATGTTAATGGTTAGGGAATTGGATTTAATTGAGCAGTTTAGAGACTTGAGTTTGGTGTGTGAGAGTACTCACAATAGTGTTAAATTGGGAATGTTGAAGTTAACGAGTGGTATTCTGGATGAGATCAGAGAGGGTCAGAAATCCGATGTGTTTTTGGTTGATAAGTTGACTCTAGTGCATCAAGGTCAAGGTGGTGAATTCAGAGTTGATGAGAATGGTGTTTTGAAATTTGGTAATCGGGTGTGTATTCCGGATGTTACCGAACTTAAGAAGAGTATTCTGGAGGAAGGACATCGTAGTGGCTTGAGTATTCATCCTGGAGCTACGAAGATGTATCATGATTTGAAAAAGTTATTTTGGTGGCCGGGAATGAAAAGAGAAATTGCGAGTTTTGTTTATTCCTGTTTGACTTGTCAGAAGTCAAAGATTGAGCATCAGAAGCCGTCTGGGCTAATGCAACCGTTGGCTATTCCAGAGTGGAAGTGGGATAGTATCAGTATGGATTTTGTTTCTGGTTTGCCGAGGACAAATAAGAATTATGAATCCATTTGGGTGATTGTCGACAGGTTGACGAAATCGGCTCATTTCATTCCGATCAGAATGGATTATCCGTTAGAGAGATTAGCTGAGTTGTATATTGAGAAGATTGTAAGTTTGCATGGTATTCCGTCGAGTATTGTTTCGGACAGAGATCCTAGATTTACATCGAAGTTCTGGGAAGGTTTGCAGAGGGCTTTGGGAACTAAGCTGAGATTGAGTTCTGCATATCATCCGCAGACTGATGGTCAGACTGAGAGGACGATTCAGTCACTAGAAGATCTTTTGAGGGCTTGTGTTTTGGAAAAAGGAGGTGCTTGGGATTGTTATTTGCCTTTGATTGAGTTTACCTACAACAATAGTTTTCATTCGAGCATTGGTATGGCACCGTTTGAAGCTTTGTATGGTAGGAGATGTCGGACACCTTTATGTTGGTATGAGTCCGGTGAGAGTGTTGTGGTTGGACCAGAGATTGTTCAACAAACTACGGAAAAGATTAAGATGATTCAGGAGAAGATGAGAATTGCTCAGAGTCGTCAGAAGAGTTATCATGACAAGAGGAGGAAGTCACTTGAGTTCCAAGAGGGAGATCATGTGTTTCTTCGTGTTACTCCGATAACTGGTGTTGGTCGAGCTTTGAAGTCGAAGAAGTTGACACCTCGATTTATTGGTCCTTATCAGGTTTTGGAGAGGATAGGGGAGGTAGCCTATCGTATTGCTTTACCGCCGTCGCTTGCGAATTTGCATGAGGTTTTTCATGTGTCTCAGTTGAGGAGGTACATTTATGATCCGTCGCATGTAGTCCAAGTAGATGATGTACAGGTGAGAGATAACCTGACTGTTGAAACATCACCTATGAGGATCGAGGATCGAGAGTTGAAGCAGTTGCGGGGTAAAGAGATTGCCTTGGTGAAGGTAGCTTGGGGAGGACCAGCAGGTGGCAATGTGACTTGGGAACTTGAGAGTCAGATGAAGGAGTCTTATCCGGAGTTATTCGCTTAAGGTATGTTTTCGAGGACGAAAACTCTTTTAGTGGGGGAGAGTTGTAACACCCCGATAATAATATGATAATTATTTAAATTAAGTTAATAATATATTTATTAATTTAATTAGATAATTGGATTATTATTATTATTATTTTTGGAATTATTGAATTATTATTATTATTGGAATAATAATATAAATTGGAAAATATATATAAGTTGGATATAAGAAAAGAGCCCATTTGGTAAAGAAGAGTTTTCACGTGAAAACAGAGAAGCGGCTCAGAAAGAGGAAAAAGAGCAAAGAGGCAGAGCAAGAGGAAGGGGGTTGAAGAAGGGAAGAGCTGAAGCTTAAAGATTCGCCGGATTAACTCAGGTAAGGGGGGTTTATCGTCGTTTAATGGGTATTATGGGTTAGCATGTAATGGGTAGTGATAAACCGTTGAATTGACCCTAATTGGGATTTGGAATGCTGAGAAATTCTGATGAATAAGTTGTGTGAAACCTGTAATTGAATCGATAATGGTGTGTGTCGTAATTGCTGGACGTATAGCTTTTTACGGAATTGGAATCGGAGGTCCGGAAGTCCTCCAACGGCGGAAAATGCGGAGAAGTCTGCATTCTGCTTTGTGTTAGCGCAGGAACAACTTCTGTCTTGCGTTAACCGGTTAACCCAGGGCGTTAACCGGTTAACACTGTTATGTATTTTGAATAATTGTTGTTTTGTCTGCGTTAACCGGTTAACCCAGGGTGTTAACCGGTTAACACTGTTGTGATTACTGAAATATTGCTGTTTGTGCTGCGTTAACCGGTTAACCCAGGGCGTTAACCGGTTAACACTGTTAAGTTTTGGGCAGGAAGCGTGTTTGTGCTGCGTTAACCGGTTAACCCAGGGCGTTAACCGGTTAACACTGTTGCAGAGTGGAAAATTGGTGTTTTAAATGTTGTGTGCCTATTTGAGGGTTGGCCTATGTTGGCCTATGATGTAATAGGGATTAATTCCCGCCGTTTTGAGCAGTGTAGGTATTAGTAGAGTGTGCTAATACTGTGATTGATTAATTGACATGATATGATGTTTTGATGAGTGTGTTGATGATGTATGATGGTATGCATAATGCTATGAGTGTATATATTATGCATGTGTTTGTGAATGGACTGTTTTATGGCTTAGAGTGTGAGCATAAGTCCATTGTGGATTATTGTTGATGATCTTGCATTGCTAGGTGATTTAGCATGCATATTGTAGTCTTTATGGTGGTAGCTAATTCCCATAGTGAGGAATTAGTGAGTTGGTGGTAGCTAATCCCCGTGGTGAGGAATTAGTGAGTTGGTGGTAGCTAATTCCCGTGGTGAGGAATTAGTGAGTGAGTCACTAGGTCTCAATTGAGTGGGACTAGTGGGCTTGGTAGCCGTATCTGGGTTTGATCGGTGAGATGAACTATATGTTCACGAATAGTCGGTACCGCATGTGTGGAGTCTCATTGCATAAATTATGTATGGCGTATAATATGAATGGATGTATTCCAATATTATACGTGTGTTGTGTTGCTATTGAGTATGAATATGAGTTGTATTGGTGTGGAGTATGATGTTTGAGTTGATGTGCCGTTACTGAATGTGTGAATGTAATTAGGGTGATTAATGTGTTAAATTACTTAACATGACATGATATGTTATAATGCTTATTATATCGATTGAGGAACTCACCCTTACAACTATTTTTCAGGTAACGAGCAATGAGTTGAGTAGAAGCTAATGCTTGGAGTCTAGTGTAGTCTCCTTAGAGGGTCATGCTCTGATAGATGTAACATCGGGAGGGAACATTTTATTTGTGTTGTTGATGATTGTTGAACCAGTTTACATGTAATATGCTACATGTTTTACATGATTGATGAGATTTCTATCCGCTGCGTATTATGCAAAGATTTATGTTTTGAATTAAATAATGAGCATGACTAAATATTACGGTGATTGGTGTGAAGTGATTGTGTGACACCCTTAACTGCATGATTACTCTGATTTATGTTGTTAATTTAATTAGATAGTTGGGGTATTTTAGAAGGGTGTTACACCTAGCACCCGTCAACAACAACCCTTTCACATTCCCGTATGCACAAAAGTAAGTTCTTTAAATTGTTATATCTTTACTTACTTCTTTAAAGATTATCATCTCTAACTAATATTCTTAACTTTTTGGTGTAGATGGTCTGCACGTGGTATGAGTTATAACAGATGTCCTAGACACTGTATTACTCAGTATCGCAATCTGTTGGATCACCTTCAACCGACAAACGTAAGGATAATAACTTCATTATTTCGTTATAATTTGTTAACTTCTTCTACCTAGATTATAATCCCATCTTCTTTCACATTTCAGTTCATTTGGCGTCCATACCTTAATTTGGATCATGACCATGAGGTCAACGCTGAAGACGCGGCCGTATGGACTGCATGCACACCAATAATACGGTTCACAATTGTGGAGATGCACAACAGTCATCGTGTGAAGTTGCAGTTCGGTATGCCCTAAAACATCCCAGATCCCCCAGCAAGCCTAGGAGAATGGCATCTGCGTAAAGTTAACAACCAATGGAACTTCAATCCATGGTAAAGCTTCGCAAGATCGGAGTGTCGCAAATGGAAGCACTATCATGACCATGTCTTAACTGACGGAGTCATGCCAAATGAAGAAAAACCAAGTCGTACTTATATGGCTTGGTACAGATTGGTTGGTTTTCAGTTCATCGCCGAGGATATGTACCTCTACGACCCACGCCAGATGACTTACACACCTGACACCTCAACATCAAACCCCTAACAACAGTATCAGACCGGATACACACAACCCCCTGTCCGTCAAACGTTCCGTTCAATTAACACACAAACATACAACCAAAACATGCCATACACCCAACCCCAATACCAAGAGCATACCCCATACCACCACTAACAAATTGACCATCAACCTGAGACCCAACATCGCTTCACACCCACCCCATCACCTTACCAAAGCCGCCTTAGCCAGAACAGCCAACGATCATTCAACACCAACGCCCCTCCTCCCACCATAGCTAAGAAACCCAAACCTCACAAAACCAAAACATCCAACAACCCTATCTCTACCAAACACCCCAACAACTTTTCCAACCTTTCCTCGACGCATCATTCACACCCATGTCTCCCTTCAACCATCTCGGTCGCCCACCAATGAGTCAACCACAACCCAACTACTCTGGCATGGGTCATGAACTCAGCTACGGCGGTACACCCTCGATGCATATTGAAGATTATACTGACTTGTCTAACTACCTCAACAAGCCATCTCCTATAGTTGGTAGTGACACTCCTGGCCCCTCAAATGCTCAAACACCAGTGGTGAATCATCAACGTGGGTTAGGGCCACAAATTAGGGTAGCTAGGGGATGTGGGACCGGAGGTCGGTTAGGTGATCCCGGTCATCACCATTAGGCTTTTTTGTGTAAACGGAAAATTTTATTAATATCAATTGGTCCTATTTCAAATTTATGTATCACGTAGACCATTTATAAAAAAATGCATTTTACACTGAGGTGACAATCCAATTGACGTCTCCTCTGAAGTAATACACATGGGCGCCAATTGAATTGGCTAGAGCATGTGTCATAACCAATCCAATTGACGTCTCCTCCTAAAAGTGAGGTAGTTTTGGAATTTTTTTGAAACCAAAGATTTTGAAAATTTCAATGAAAAAGTAGGTTATTTTTCTAAAAAAATTCCAAAAGAAAAAAAATAATTTATCTTAAAAATAAATAATTTATGTGCCTTAGGTTGTGTGACATGAAATGGGCAAGAAAAAGAAAAGGTTAAAAGTGTCTTAATTTATTTCGAAGAGAGATAGTAAAGTTATTCATTTATTTAAAGAAATAACAATAAATACCACAAGGAGCAGCTTCGTAACCGTAACCCCACAAGGAGCGTGAGAAAGACGGACAATCCAATTCACATTGATAAATAAATTCATCATCTCATCAACTTCTGAACCGAGCGTATAACCACGCGCCAACATATCGTGTGGGATTAAGATTCCCTTCTTTATCACAACAACTTTATCAAAACAAGGATGTTACTTTCCTTCTTCTCATAATACTTTTTCACACTAGAAATTGAAAAAAAGTTGTCACTTTTGTTTTTGTTCACTTTTTTCCGATTCAGCTTCTCACTGTTTTTCTCTACTCTTTATACTCAGGTAGTAGCTTCACAAAACCCATTTCACATTTTAAAGTTCACACAAGTTCTTAGCGGTAAAAATGGCGGAGGGAAGAGGTTCCACTCTTGTGCACCTTTTAGTAGTTGTTTTCTGCTTAGTCGCATTTGGGTTCGCCATTGCCGCTGAGAGAAGAAGAAGCGTTGTGAGTTACTCTTCTTTGTCTCTCTCTTTTCTTTTAATTTACTTTTGTTTTCAATTATCTTTTTCCCTAGATAACATGATTTCTATGAATTTTTTTAAAACATAACTTAAATTGAAATGGATCTATGTTAGATTATGTTTTTAGTATGGGTTGGGTTTGCCTATCATGTAAGAAGCAAAATGCTAGGTTTGTTATGTTTTCTGAACTTTAGTTCTTGAAATGCTACTAGTTTAATTGGTTGTGTGATTATTGAATTTGTTAGTTGGTTGTTAAATTGTATAATAATTTCCAAGATTTCTTCATGTTAGACTCCTTTATTTCACATTTTCTTTACTTTTCTTGACGTTTCTTTCTTTGAAGATTTTCTTTTCTTCACCTAAAGTATAAAAAAGTCCCTGCATCAATTTTTTACATATTCCTTATCCCATTCCTTCACCCACCTCTCTTCAAGAATATAATGCTCGCACGCTCTTTGAATACTTATTATTGTTTCCATTGTGAAGCATCTGAGTTGCGTAGGTACGGGTACGAATCCGATACGCACACTCTTTGAATACTTATTATTGTTTCCATTGTGAAGCATATGAGAGCATATGAGTTGCGTAGGTACGGGTACGAATCCGATACACACGCTCTTTGAATACTTATTATTGTTTCCATTGTGAAGCATCTGAGTTGCGTAGGTATAGGTACGAATCCGATACAGTTACTATTATGGAGTACGTTATTTTTAGAAAAACTAAGGCTCGAATATGTTAGTATAAATTTTTTAAAATATAATTCTAAAAATAATAAAGGAATTATATTGTTTAAATAACAAAACATCAAAATTAAAAAATAATTTACTTAAAAATAGTTAATATATGTGCAATAACATAAATAAATCACATTTAAAAAGTATCAATAAATCATAAAATCATGGTTGAATATCAATATTTTCCTCTCCAATATCATTAAAAAGAGTGGCTTCTCATTCAGATTCATCGAGAAAAAGACTAGCAATTTCAAGAATAACACCTCCATCAAATAGATCACATTCACATCCACCAATATCTCATATTTTGTTGCTGTTTCGTTATAAACCTTACTCTTTCTTGAGAGAAAACAGAGATTTGTATGAATAAAAACTAAATCCTCAGCCTTCTCTGGATTGAGCCTATTCCTTTTCAATGAGTGAATAAATTCATATGTACTCCAATTTCTCTTCGCAGAAGATGAAGAACTTGGTTGTGAAAAAAGTTTCAATGCAATGGATTGGAGTTTAGGGATTGAAGATCCGTAAGTTACCCACCATTCCTTTGGTTTCAAGTTTCACCTATCTTGCACCGAATAAATTTGGTCAAACTCTCTTTAGAATTTAACAAATTCAGCGGTTGCCTCTAGTCTTTCATTTGCATCCACAACGTAACTCCGTATGCATTTATTTCTTTCAATACAAATCTCATTGTCCCTATGTGGGACAGCCTTTCCTCTAGATTGAAAGTTCCAGTTTGCAGAGTTTGCAGAGATCAGTGAGAACAATAATGTCAAAGAGGCAGAGAAGAGAAGGGTTAAGATTTGCTTTTTCTTTTCATTTTTTTATTATTTATAAATAGAATAATTAACTTAATTTTTACCCAGTAAAAAAAATCTAAATTATGAAAAAAAATTGGGTACGTGGTACCAAATGTGCACCTATTGGTGTACCAATTTCAAAAATAAAAATAAAAAGTTGATACTGTACGTGTACCGGTATACGATACGTACTTGGTATCGATATTTTATCTAAAATGGAGGATCCGTGCTCCTAACAAGATCTTGATCCTAATATCCCAAAGTCTATTCCTAGTTTTCAACCTTCTCAGATACAGTCTTTCATCTAACTGAGTTTCTCCTAGTGATTCCTGAAAGCTTGCATTTCTTGTTGCTTTATCTCTGAAAATCAGTTTGTGCTACCTACAATTTTGCCGGAAAAGATGTCTTCTTCACAGCTGAAACACTGCTTTCATGAATGACTAGGAGTGCCCGTGTTTCGTAGTTTATGGTGCATGTTCCCACTCAATGCTGATTAGAATATGGTGTGTGCTATAAATCATTTAGTTGTTATGGTTATTCTTCTTAGTTAACATTAATTTGTCTTCTTTTCTTCGCTCTTCACAGGGAACCATCAACATAACGGCAGGAACAAATGAAACATACTGTGTTTACAATTCAGATGTTGCAACTGGTTATGGTGTGGGTGCTTTCCTGTTTCTTCTTTCAGGTGAATCACTACTTATGGGCGTGACAAAGTGCATGTGCTTTGGGAGGCCTTTAACACCGGGTGGAAATCGAGCCTGGTCCATCATATATTTTCTTTCATCTTGGTAACAATTCTGAATTCTTGAGTGACTATTTCCATTTTGTCTGATCTCGAGTTACTCATGAAACATCAAAATTATTGTTTGTGATCTCTGAAATCATTCAATTTCTTCACTGGTGAGTCATTTTAGTTTCACTTGCTTAATTGTTTTTTTCCCTGCAGGGCCACTTTTCTTGTTGCAGAATCATGCTTAATAGCCGGTGCAACAAAGAATGCGTATCACACCAAATACCGAGGAATAATTTATGCACAGAACTTCTCTTGTGAAAGTTTGAGGAAAGGAATATTCATTGCCGGAGCAGTTTTCATTGTGGCAACCATGATTCTTAATGTATACTACTACATGTACTTCACCAAGGCATCCACAACTCTGCTTTCTCAGAAGGCCAATCGGGTTAGTTCCTCAGTTGGAATGACCGGATATGCGTGATGGCGCATTGATGAATCATAGAAGTGTAACAAATTTTGAGTCTTCATTTCAATGGACTGTCTCTATGATTTTCTTTACTTGGTAAAACAGTGGTTTTGACTTTGTTTTGCTTAGTTAACCGGTGTTTATAATGTCTGGTGAATGTTGCTGCTCAGAGACAAGTTATTATACCATTATTATTGAAGTTTAGGCAAAGTCTATATTAAGCTAAATTTGTGGAATCATGTGTCAAATGTAATCGGTTTCAGATAAACTTCAGATTGGAAGTGTGTAAAAATGTTGAGGCTGTATGCATTACGTGTGCGCGTGTTGAGCATCAAAATCAAAACATTAGTTACAATAAGGATGTATAAAACTTAGTAACATGTAACAACCCAAGATAAAGCAATAGAGGTAACTTTAATAATAGGGAAACAATATAGAACATTTTTCTGATTAATAGTCAACGACTCATTCAACACATGAATCAACATGACATTTCACCTTTCCCAGTCAACTGCTGCAGTTGTGTTATTTTCATCTTTGTGTGGTCTTTGATTCGGAATATCCTTATTTTTTATATTCTTTCAGGCTATTCAATCTCTTTTGATTCGACCTTCTTCACTCCCAATGATAACACTTAAAATCTCCTCCATAGAGAGTGCGATTTGACTTGGGTTTATTGGATCTTCTCATCTTCTTTGTGACAGATTTTTGTGTATTTTTCTTTAAATTTCTTAATGCACCATGCGAAAATACTAAAATATCCTCAGATTCTGAATATACATCTTTGGACACACCTAATATGCAATTTAGGTCATTTTGAGTGACGCTTATTTATTGAGTTTTTTTTTTTAAATTGGAGATGCATATCAGGAATGTGTCGGTAGGTGCATTTCCGTAACGTATGCACAACAATATCCAAGACAAAAACAAAAAACTTATAATTTGACAAAATAAAATTGACATTTATAACATAAAATAAGCATTACATAGATAATTTCAACATAAAATGCAACATTATACTTCAATATTCACGTGGACGCTTTAACATTTTCACAATATCTTCGGTCGATCTTGAAATCGTTGCTTCCAACTTGAGCGAAACTTTTGTTTCGAAATGGAAAAAATGTATTCTACATAGTCCTTACATCTGCATCCGTCTTGAGCTCAAAGTTGCTGAACTCAATCTCCCCTTTGTTGTCAATCGATGGTGAAAGATACTCGAACTTTATAATTTTTTGATTGTCTCTGTAAGGTAGGAGATTATGGACTTTGTATTTTAGATTTGCAAGAAAGGTGCACTCTTTAAGCTTAAACTTTCGCCTGAGTGTCGCGTTGAAGAAGGAGACATTTGCGATATACCAGATGATGTTTATTTGTGATATTTGAGACATTTTCTATTTGTGTGAAATAAAAAACAAGAGAAGCTTAATTTATAGCAGTTGTAGACAAATATGGACCTCACAAATTCTAGCAGCTGACTTCGGAGATATATCTCAGGTTCTGCACCCTATTATCTTGTTCTAGAGATACATCTTTGAAACCTCTCATGAACAGGCAGAAAACATAACCTACTTGATGACTTTGTTTGGCAAAGATAAAAAATGTATTAAAATATTAAGAAATTGAATATATTACACTTCATTAATATTGAGACGCAACTGTATATACTTATTTGTCCAGCTAAATAGAAAATAAAAACGAATCGAAATAGTTCTCGCCGACTAAGTCTATGAGTGGTACCCGCTTTGACTTTTATGCATTTGTTCTCTTTCAATGTTGCTCAATTTCTCGAACTCTTGCATCCTTTCCACAAAATGGTATGTCCAAGTCACGACTTTTGTTGTTGAATGAGCTGCTGTAGCGGGGTTTTTGTTACTTTTAGGTTTATTGACTAAACCAAAAGTCAACATACAATTCGAGTCGCCACCACACTTTTATTTGTCCAAAGGAAAGGCTAAAAAGCGAACAAAAGCCAAGTAAGAAGTTTTTCAAATAAAAAACTAATAAAAATGTCAGAGATCTAGATAAGGGGGTTGGTTATGAAATGGGAAAGTTTTACGCACCCAAAACATCCTTAGTACTCCAAGGGAACCCTTTTTGCAAATATGTGTTGTAGGTTGGTATTTGTGAAAAGATTTGTGCAAAAAGATTGGAGGGATGAGAAGAGAATAGATTATATTTACAAATTTTGTTGTTTGAATGGATGAACCCATTGCCTACGTACCATCACTAAGGAGGATCAAAACCTCGTAGTTTGTGGTAAAAATTTCAAAGATTGGTGAATTGATTTTAATCAAAAGCCTTAAGGTCTTTTGTTATAAAAGGGAGATAACTCAACCTAAACCAACAATCCACCATGTGAGGAAGGCTTCAACATGCTAGTGAGGGGTTAACCCTATAATAAACATGGAAGGCTTATAATCCAACACTAAGGATGAGGTGAGATTTACATCAACCACTATGATAACTCAAACCTATGACTAATGTTTTTGAAAAGGTTTTAACAAGTGGCCATTGGAACCACAAAAACAACTTGAAATAGGTTATATTTACAAGTTAAATTTATTTACAAAATGTGGTCAAAGTTGGATTAAAGTTTATTTACAATGAGTATTTATGAAAATGGTTTTGAAAAGTCAAAGGCCTAAGGCCTAGGTTTCTAATTTGAAATAAAGTCAAAGTTTTGAAAATGATTTTTGGCTTGGTTAGAGGGGGGAGAAGAGAGAAGGGCTATTCCTAAAGCATACAAAGATAAGAGGGGAGAGACAACCCTTGGAGTTCCTTTTCTTGGAGTCATATAGAGATGACTCAAGATGCTCATTTCCTTTGGATTTAGCATACAAAACAAGCAATCAATAGTTTGAATTCAAGCTCCTAGGATCTCCATTTGGCTTGGCTCTTAACTTGGTTACTCATGACAATGGTCCTCTTTTCACAATCTTAAGATGAGGTTCCTATCACACCAAAGCACACATCAAAAAGCTCACAACATAATAAAGGGAATGGATAAAGAATAAGTTTGAGGAGAAGTCCTTTGAGGTCAACTTTGAATTTTAGCATTCTAAAGGCATGAGGCCTAGTTGCTCTTGAACTCCTTTAAGCATGGGTAAATCCTAATTCTAAGTCCTTTCTCCTTTTGCATTTTTGTTCACATCAAAACAACACAAAACAACACAAAACAACACAAAACAACACAAAATAGAAATATATTTATATACAATAATGGGCTCAAATGAGCAAAAGAAAAATGACATAAACATAAAATATGTGCTCAAGTGAGCAAAGATGAAAATCAAGATGAATAATGAGCAAGAAATAAATGACAAGAATTTAAAAGCTCAAATTAAACTTAGTAGTTAGTAGAGTTATGTTAGCTTGTCATAAGACAATGTAGCGCTATGTTAAGCAATCGTAAGTGGACTAATATAGTAGCCACACCTATTTGAGTCCGGTCAATAAGAATATAGGCAAAGAACACAAGTTAGAGGTCATGACTAGTAAGCCAAGCTCCATAAACTTGCCATGCCAAACAAAAGGGGAAGGGCCTTGTATTGACTTTTGATTATTTGCTTGACCAAGAAGTAACCTATCTTTGACACAAAATAACTCACTTGATCATGGATCAAGTTAAGTTTGGTTTGGACCAAAGAAGATTAAACTCCTAT
The DNA here is from genome assembly GCF_024323335.1 of Lathyrus oleraceus. NCBI lineage: Eukaryota > Viridiplantae > Streptophyta > Magnoliopsida > Fabales > Fabaceae > Lathyrus > Lathyrus oleraceus. Next base: position 209,005,142 of record NC_066580.1, on the reverse strand, counting down.
TTGTCAAGACCAACCTCAAAACTTTAACTTATTGGCCATTGAGGGAAAGAAAGGGATGAAGATGAAATGGAGGGGGCTAAGAAGTCAACAACCAATCCCAATTGATCAAGGGATAACTCATCCTTGATCAAATTCATTCATCTTTCTAGGTGATGATCCTTAAGGATTCTCAAACCACAAGATCCAATGAATTTGATCAAAGTTGAATCAATTCAACCTTAATCAACACCAAACAGAAGAGGAATGAATATAACAAGTCAAGAAGTCAATAATATTTTTTTGGTATTTTTTGAATTAAAAGAAAATACAAATAAAAAATAAACAAACAAAGTTGAACCTCAAATTCAATTCAAAGCAACTTCAAAAAGTCCAATTAAATTTTCATAGGTTCAACATAGTCAAACAAACTTTGACTAATTTTCTCACAAATTTTTAAAGTCAGAAAGTAATTAAAATCAGTTAGAAACAACCAAAGAATAACATAATATGAATTAAAATCTCAAATAATCTCAAAACAAACAAGAAATTGTTGAGACTATTTTTCATTGACTTATCATGATCCATAAATGCTATGAAAATATTTTTGTATTTTTTAAAAGTCAGAAGGCATTTTAAAATGAATTAATTTCATTAAAAACCGAATAATTCATGAAAAATATCAAATGAAGTCACAAAAATAATTAAAAATCATAATATTAAACTAGATTTTCAAGAAAAATTTCAAAGTTGGTCTCATATTTTTCTGACTTCATATGAATTTTCAATGAATTATTGAAAATAGAATGAATTAAAAGAAAATAAAAATAAAATGAAATAAATGAAAAATGCCGAGCCACCGGATCCATTTCATTAATTGACGTGGCAATGGTGCACGACTTGGATCTGATGATGCACGGTGGGCTCAAGTCGACAGCGCCACATGGTGAATTAAAACAAGTAATTAGAAGGAACTCGCGAGATTAGACCGTGAGAGAGAGATCCACGGGCTAGAACCAGTACACGTTGTAACACCCTTCTAAATACCCCAAATATTTAATTAAAATAATAAAAATATCAATCAGAGTAATTATGCCCCGAAGGGTGTCACACAACATTTTCACACCATGTTCCAAAATATCTGTCATGCTCTTTATTTAATCAATTGAACATTTGCATAAATCGCAGCGGACATAAATCAATTCAATCAAAACATGTAACATACTACATGTAAACTGGTTCAACAATCATTAACAACATGATTAAAAGGTTCCCTCCCGATGTTACATCTATCAGAGCATGACCCACTAAGGAGACTACACTAGACTCCAAGCATTCGCTTCTACTCAACTCATTTCTCGTTACCTGAAAAATAGTTGTAAGGGTGAGTTCCTCAATCAATATAATAAGCATTATAAAACATTATGTAATGCTAAGTAATTTTAACACATTTCATCACCCTAATCCAAATATATATTCAGCAACAGCACATCAACTCAACATAATACTCAACACCAACACAAACACACGTATAATATTGGAATACATCCATTCATATTATACGCCATACATATATTATGCAATGAGACTCCATGCATGCGGTACCGACTATTCATGAACATATAGTTCAACTTCACCGACCAAATCCAGGTACGGCTACCAAGCTCACTAGTCCCACTCATTTGAGACCTAGTGACTCACATCACTAATTCCTCACCATGGGAATTAACTACCACCCCAAATGGGCCATGCTATGCACGCTAATCATCTAGCATGCAAATATCAACAACAGTCCAAAATGACTAACATCACTAATTCCTCACCATGGGAATTAGCTACCACCATAAAGGCCACAATATGCATGCTAATCACCTAGCAATGCAACAACAACAACAACTCAAGAATAGACATATGCTCATACTCTAAGCCATAAAACAGTCTATTCACAAATGCATACATAACTGATACATTCGCAGCATCATGCATACCATCACACATCAACACATTTTATCACAAAAGCATATCATATCATGCCGCATAATCAAACACAGTATTAGCACACTCTACTAATACCTATACTACTCAAAACAACGGAAAATGATCCCTACTACGTCATACATCAGCTAAGTTACATCACTCAGCCTAAACAACCAAAAACTACACAACAACAGTTCAGGAAAACCACAAGTCTGCCCATACGCGTATTGCCTATGCCCATACGCGTATGGCGCGTTTCCTCGCCCAACCCATACGCGTATCATCTGTCCCATACGCGTATGCTACGCGTACCACTCTCCCATACGCGTACCAACAGAGACAATTTCACGTTCAAAACATCATCTTTCTCACCCATACGCGTAAGGCCTCATCCATACGCGTACCAGCCATATCATACGCGTATTGCCTAGTGCCATACGCGTATGACCAGAAACCAGAATTTCCAGATCTGCAATGGCTTTCTCTGCTACGAGATCTATCCAATTCAACCTTCCACAGTCCAAATTTTACACACAATTCATTCATATCATCTAACACGAATCATACACTTTCGATTTCACAAATTGCTAACCTTTCTACCCTCTAATTCCTACGAATTTCTTCAATTATAATCCAAATTTCGTTCATCCCAAAAGTTCACAAATTCATCATACATCATTCAATTCAGAGGCAAATCAATGGTTCCTCACTACCCATCACATATTATCCCATAATACCCATTAATCGATGATAAACCCCCCTTACCTGAGTTAATCCGGCAGCTTTGAGCTTCAAGCTTTTCCTTCCTTCAACCTTCGTTCTCTGGCTCTTTGCCCTTTCTGTCTATTTTCCCTTTTCACGTGAAAAATAACTTTTTACCAAAAATGGGATTTTTTCTAAATTCCAACTTATATATTTTCCAATAATTATTATCCCAATAATAATAATTCCAAAATAATAATAATAATAATCCAATTATCTAATTAAATTAATAAATATATTATTAACTTAATTTAAATAATCATCATATTATTATCGGGGTGTTACAACTCTCCCCCACTAAAAGAGTTTTCGTCCTCGAAAACATACCTCAAGCGAACAACTCTGGGTAAGACTCCTTCATCTTACTCTCAAGTTCCCAAGTCACATTGCCACCTGCTGGTCCTCCCCAAGCTACCTTCACCAAGGCAATTTCTTTACCCCGCAACTGCTTCAACTCTCGATCCTCGATCCTCATAGGTGATGTTTCAACAGTCAGGTTATCTCTCACCTGTACATCATCTACTTGGACTACATGCGACGGATCATGAATGTACCTCCTCAACTGAGACACATGAAAAACCTCATGCAAATTCGCAAGCGACGGCGGTAAAGCGATACGATAGGCTACCTCCCCTATCCTCTCCAAAATCTGATAAGGACCAATAAAACGAGGTGTCAACTTCCTCCACTTCAAAGCTCGACCAACACCAGTTATCGGAGTAACACGAAGAAACACATGATCTCCCTCTTGGAACTCAAGTGACTTCCTCCTCTTATCATGATAACTCTTCTGACGACTCTGAGCAATTCTCATCTTCTCCTGAATCATCTAAATCTTTTCCGTAGTCTGTTGAACAATCTCCGGTCCAACCACAACACTCTCACCGGACTCATACCAACACAACGGCGTCCGACATCTCCTACCATACAAAGCTTCAAACGGTGCCATACCAATGCTCGAATGAAAACTATTGTTGTAGGTAAACTCAATCAAAGGTAAATAACAATCCCAAGCACCTCCTTTTTCCAAAACACAAGCCCTCAAAAGATCCTCTAGTGACTGAATCGTCCTCTCAGTCTGACCATCAGTCTGCGGATGATATGCAGAACTCAATCTCAGCTTAGTTCCCAAAGCCTTCTGGAAACCTTCCCAAAACTTCGATGTAAATCTAGGATCTCTATCCGAAACAATACTCGACGGAATACCATGCAAACTTACAATCTTCTCAATATACAACTCAGCTAATCTCTCTAACGGATAATCCATTCTGATCGGAATGAAATGAGCCGATTTTGTCAACCTGTCAACAATCACCCAAATGGCTTCAAAATTCTTATTTGTCCTCGGCAAACCAGAAACAAAATCCATACTGATACTATCCCACTTCCACTCTGGAATAGCCAACGGTTGCATTAGCCCAGACGGCTTCTGATGCTCAATCTTCGACTTCTGACAAGTCAAACAGGAATAAACAAAACTCGCAATTTCTCTTTTCATTCCTGGCCACCAAAATAACTTTTTCAAATCATGATACATCTTCGTAGCTCCAGGATGAATACTCAAGCCACTACGATGTCCTTCCTCCAGAATACTCTTCTTAAGTTCGATAACATCCGGAATACACACCCGATTACCAAATTTCAAAACACCATTCTCATCAACTCTGAATTCACCACCTTGGCCCTGATTCACTAGAGTCAACTTATCAACCCAAAAACACATCGGATTTCTGACCCTCTCTGATCTCATCCAGAATACCACTTGTTAACTTCAGCATTCCCAATTTAACACTATTGTGAGTACTCTCACACACCAAACTCAAGTCTCTAAACTGCTCAATTAAATCCAATTCTCTAACCATTAACATAGACATATGCAATGATTTCCGACTCAAGGCATCAGCCACCACGTTTGCTTTACCCGGATGGTAATTCAAACCAAAGTCATAATCCTTCAGAAATTCTAACCATCTCCTCTGTCTCATATTCAGCTCTTTCTGATCAAACAAATACTTTAAACTTTTATGGTCACTGAAAACCTCAAATCTTGACCCATACAAGTAATGCCTCCATAATTTCAGAACAAATACCACAGCTGCCAACTCTAAATCATGTGTCGGATAGTTCTTCTCATGAACTCTCAGTTGTCTCGAAGCATAAGCTATAACCTGCTTATTCTGCATCAACACACCACCCAAGCCCAACAATGAAGCATCACAGTAAATCTCAAATGATTCCGACGAACTCGGTAATATCAGAATAGGAGCAGTGGTCAACCTTCTCTTTAACTCTTGGAAGCCTTCTTCACATTTTGAATCCCAAACAAATGCTTGCCCCTTTCTAGTCAACATCGTCAATGGTAACGCCAACTTAGAAAATCCCTCAATGAACTTCCTATAATAACCAGCCAAACCAAGAAAACTTCGAATCTCAGCAACAGACTTCGGAGCTTCCCACTTAGATACCGCTTCTATCTTAGAAGGATCCACAACAACACCACCTCTTGAAATCACATGACCAAGAAGCTCAGCATGCTCTTCTTCAGATTTCGAATACACCAAAATGTCATCAATAAACACCACAACAAACTGGTCTAGGTACGGATGGAAAATCCTATTCATATACTCCATGAATACTCCAGGCGCATTAGTCACACTAAAAGGCATTACGGAATACTCATAATGTCCATACCTTGTTCTGAAAGCAGTCTTCTGAATATCCTCAGTTTTCACACGTATCTGATGATACCCCGATCTCAAATCTATCTTGCTGAACACACTCGCACCAACCAACTGATCCATCAAATCATCAATCCTCGGCAAAGGATACCGATTCTTGATCGTCACTTTATTCAGTTGCCTGTAGTCCACACACAACCTCATAGTACCTTCTTTCTTCTTAACCAATAACACTGGTGCACCCCACGGTGACACACTCGGACGAATAAATTTCTTATCCAACAGATCTTCCAACTGACTCTTCAATTCAGCTAACTCAACAGCAGACATACGGTACGGAGCCATCGATATCGGTCTAGTACCAGGTACTAAATCAATCGAGAACTCAACTTCACGCTCTGGTGGCAATTCATTCACTTCTTCCGGAAACACATCAGGAAAATCACACACCACAGCTAGATCACCAATCATCAGTTTATCTTTAGCCTCCATGGTCGCTAACAGCATAAACAACTCTGCCCCATCCACTACTGCCTCATTCACCTGCCTTGCAGATAGAAACAAATTCTTTCCTTCCTCAATCTCAGGAAAAATCACAGCCTTATCAAAACAATTGATATAGACTCGGTTAAACACCAACCAGTTCATACCCAGGATAACATCAACCTGTACTAGTGGAAGACACACAAGGTCTATCCCAAAGTCTCTACCAAAAATACTCAAAGGACAATTCAAACAAACTGAAGTAGTAGTCACTGAACCCTTCGCAGGAGTATCAATCACCATACTACCAAGCATCCTAGATATCTCTAACTTAAGTTTCACAGCACAATCCAAAGATATAAAGGAATGAGTAGCACCGGTGTCAATAATAGCTATAAGAGGAAAGCCATTAATATAACACGTACCTCTGATCAAACGATCGTCTGCAAAAGTCTCAGAACCTGATAAAGCAAAGACCTTGCCTCCCGACTGGTTCTCTTTCTTCGGCTTAGGACACTGCGGGCTGATATGACCCACCTCTCCACAGTTGAAGCAAGTCAGAGTCTTCAACCGGCACTCTGCAGCCAAATGACCACCTTTACCACACTTGAAACACTTCTTCTCATTACTGGTACACTCATGGAAACGATGTCCAGCCTGACCACATCTGTAACACTTAGCAGGGGCGCTAGAGTCTCCCCCACTAGGCCTCTTCATCCCACTCTGCTTCTGAAAACCTTTGCCAGCTGCATACGGTTTCCCACGATCATTCTGATTCTTACCTTTCCTATCAACCCTCTGTTGATAGCTCTCTGCTCTGGCTTTGGAATCCTGTTCAAAAATCCTGCAACAGTCAACCAAGTCAGAAAACACTCTGATCCGCTGATATCCAATAGCCTGTTTGATCTCGGGACGCAACCCGTTCTCAAACTTCACACATTTCGAAAATTCTCCAGCAGCCTCATTATAAGGAGTGTAATACTTCGACAGCTCTGTGAACTTCGCAGCATACTCAGTCACAGACCGATTGCCCTGCTTCAATTCCAAGAATTCTATCTCTTTCTTTCCTCTGACATCTTCTGGAAAGTACTTCCTCAGGAATCTCTCTCTGAACACAGCCCAAGTGATCTCAGTATTCCCAGCAGATTCCAACTCAGTGCGAGTAGCAACCCACCAATCATCAGCTTCTTCTGACAGCATATGCGTACCGAACCTGACCTTCTGGTTATCGGCACACTCAGTTACTCAGAAGATTCTCTCTATCTCCTTCAACCACTTCTGAGCACCATCTGGATCGTATGCTCCCTTGAACATTGGAGGATTGTTCTTCTGGAATTCACTCAGTTGACGAGCAGCTCCCATTCCCACAACATTCTGATTTCCTCCAAGTACTCCAGCTAGCATACCCAGAGCCTCAGCAATCGCAGCATCGTCTCTACCTCTTCCAGCCATCTCTATTCTGAAAACCCAAACAAACCAAACAATAAGTACTGATAGGGTTACACAACACCTATCCCGTACAGGGGAACAGAATAATTACGACTCGACTCGACCGACTATGCTCTGATACCACTAATGTAACACCCTTCTATATACCCCAAATATTTAATTAAAATAATAAAAAATATCAATCAGAGTAATTATGCCCCGAAGGGTGTCACACAACATTTTCACACCATGTTCCAAAATATCTGTCATGCTCTTTATTTAATCAATTGAACATTTGCATAAATCGCAGCGGACATAAATCAATTCAATCAAAACATGTAACATACTACATGTAAACTGGTTCAACAATCATTAACAACATGATTAAAAGGTTCCCTCCCGATGTTACATCTATCAGAGCATGACCCACTAAGGAGACTACACTAGACTCCAAGCATTCGCTTCTACTCAACTCATTTCTCGTTACCTGAAAAATAGTTGTAAGGGTGAGTTCCTCAATCAATATAATAAGCATTATAAAACATTATGTAATGCTAAGTAATTTTAACACATTTCATCACCCTAATCCAAATATATATTCAGCAACAGCACATCAACTCAACATAATACTCAACACCAACACAAACACACGTATAATATTGGAATACATCCATTCATATTATACGCCATACATATATTATGCAATGAGACTCCATGCATGCGGTACCGACTATTCATGAACATATAGTTCAACTTCACCGACCAAATCCAGGTACGGCTACCAAGCTCACTAGTCCCACTCATTTGAGACCTAGTGACTCACATCACTAATTCCTCACCATGGGAATTAGCTACCACCCCAAATGGGCCATGCTATGCACGCTAATCATCTAGCATGCAAATATCAACAACAGTCCAAAATGACTAACATCACTAATTCCTCACCATGGGAATTAGCTACCACCATAAAGGCCACAATATGCATGCTAATCACCTAGCAATGCAACAACAACAACAACTCAAGAATAGACATATGCTCATACTCTAAGCCATAAAACAGTCTATTCACAAATGCATACATAACTGATACATTCGCAGCATCATGCATACCATCACACATCAACACATTTTATCACAAAAGCATATCATATCATGCCGCATAATCAAACACAGTATTAGCACACTCTACTAATACCTATACTACTCAAAACAACGGAAAATGATCCCTACTACGTCATACATCAACTAAGTTACATCACTCAGCCTAAACAACCAAAAACTACACAACAACAGTTCAGGAAAACCACAAGTCTGCCCATACGCGTATTGCCTATGCCCATACGCGTATGGCGCGTTTCCTCGCCCAACCCATACGCGTATCATCTGTCCCATACGCGTATGCTACGCGTACCACTCTCCCATACGCGTACCAACAGAGACAATTTCACGTTCAAAACATCATCTTTCTCACCCATACGCGTAAGGCCTCATCCATACGCGTACCAGCCATATCATACGCGTATTGCCTAGTGCCATACGCGTATGACCAGAAACCAGAATTTCCAGATCTGCAATGGCTTTCTCTGCTACGAGATCTATCCAATTCAACCTTCCACAGTCCAAATTTTACACACAATTCATTCATATCATCTAACACGAATCATACACTTTCGATTTCACAAATTGCTAACCTTTCTACCCTCTAATTCCTACGAATTTCTTCAATTATAATCCAAATTTCGTTCATCCCAAAAGTTCACAAATTCATCATACATCATTCAATTCAGAGGCAAATCAATGGTTCCTCACTACCCATCACATATTATCCCATAATACCCATTAATCGATGATAAACCCCCCTTACCTGAGTTAATCCGGCAGCTTTGAGCTTCAAGCTTTTCCTTCCTTCAACCTTCGTTCTCTGGCTCTTTGCCCTTTCTGTCTATTTTCCCTTTTCACGTGAAAAATAACTTTTTACCAAAAATGGGATTTTTCTAAATTCCAACTTATATATTTCCAATAATTATTATCCCAATAATAATAATTCCAAAATAATAATAATAATAATCCAATTATCTAATTAAATTAATAAATATATTATTAACTTAATTTAAATAATCATCATATTATTATCGGGGTGTTACAACTCTCCCCCACTAAAAGAGTTTTCGTCCTCGAAAACATACCTCAAGCGAACAACTCTGGGTAAGACTCCTTCATCTTACTCTCAAGTTCCCAAGTCACATTGCCACCTGCTGGTCCTCCCCAAGCTACCTTCACCAAGGCAATTTCTTTACCCCGCAACTGCTTCAACTCTCGATCCTCGATCCTCATAGGTGATGTTTCAACAGTCAGGTTATCTCTCACCTGTACATCATCTACTTGGACTACATGCGACGGATCATGAATGTACCTCCTCAACTGAGACACATGAAAAACCTCATGCAAATTCGCAAGCGACGGCGGTAAAGCGATACGATAGGCTACCTCCCCTATCCTCTCCAAAATCTGATAAGGACCAATAAAACGAGGTGTCAACTTCCTCCACTTCAAAGCTCGACCAACACCAGTTATCGGAGTAACACGAAGAAACACATGATCTCCCTCTTGGAACTCAAGTGACTTCCTCCTCTTATCATGATAACTCTTCTGACGACTCTGAGCAATTCTCATCTTCTCCTGAATCATCTAAATCTTTTCCGTAGTCTGTTGAACAATCTCCGGTCCAACCACAACACTCTCACCGGACTCATACCAACACAACGGCGTCCGACATCTCCTACCATACAAAGCTTCAAACGGTGCCATACCAATGCTCGAATGAAAACTATTGTTGTAGGTAAACTCAATCAAAGGTAAATAACAATCCCAAGCACCTCCTTTTTCCAAAACACAAGCCCTCAAAAGATCCTCTAGTGATTGAATCGTCCTCTCAGTCTGACCATCAGTCTGCGGATGATATGCAGAACTCAATCTCAGCTTAGTTCCCAAAGCCTTCTGGAAACCTTCCCAAAACTTCGATGTAAATCTAGGATCTCTGTCCGAAACAATACTCGACGGAATACCATGCAAACTTACAATCTTCTCAATATACAACTCAGCTAATCTCTCTAACGGATAATCCATTCTGATCGGAATGAAATGAGCCGATTTTGTCAACCTGTCAACAATCACCCAAATGGCTTCAAAATTCTTATTTGTCCTCGGCAAACCAGAAACAAAATCCATACTGATACTATCCCACTTCCACTCTGGAATAGCCAACGGTTGCATTAGCCCAGACGGCTTCTGATGCTCAATCTTCGACTTCTGACAAGTCAAACAGGAATAAACAAAACTCGCAATTTCTCTTTTCATTCCTGGCCACCAAAATAACTTTTTCAAATCATGATACATCTTCGTAGCTCCAGGATGAATACTCAAGCCACTACGATGTCCTTCCTCCAGAATACTCTTCTTAAGTTCGATAACATCCGGAATACACACCCGATTACCAAATTTCAAAACACCATTCTCATCAACTCTGAATTCACCACCTTGGCCCTGATTCACTAGAGTCAACTTATCAACCCAAAAACACATCGGATTTCTGACCCTCTCTGATCTCATCCAGAATACCACTTGTTAACTTCAGCATTCCCAATTTAACACTATTGTGAGTACTCTCACACACCAAACTCAAGTCTCTAAACTGCTCAATTAAATCCAATTCTCTAACCATTAACATAGACATATGCAATGATTTCCGACTCAAGGCATCAGCCACCACGTTTGCTTTACCCGGATGGTAATTCAAACCAAAGTCATAATCCTTCAGAAATTCTAACCATCTCCTCTGTCTCATATTCAGCTCTTTCTGATCAAACAAATACTTTAAACTTTTATGGTCACTGAAAACCTCAAATCTTGACCCATACAAGTAATGCCTCCATAATTTCAGAACAAATACCACAGCTGCCAACTCTAAATCATGTGTCGGATAGTTCTTCTCATGAACTCTCAGTTGTCTCGAAGCATAAGCTATAACCTGCTTATTCTGCATCAACACACCACCCAAGCCCAACAATGAAGCATCACAGTAAATCTCAAATGATTCCGACGAACTCGGTAATATCAGAATAGGAGCAGTGGTCAACCTTCTCTTTAACTCTTGGAAGCCTTCTTCACATTTTGAATCCCAAACAAATGCTTGCCCCTTTCTAGTCAACATCGTCAATGGTAACGCCAACTTAGAAAATCCCTCAATGAACTTCCTATAATAACCAGCCAAACCAAGAAAACTTCGAATCTCAGCAACAGACTTCGGAGCTTCCCACTTAGATACCGCTTCTATCTTAGAAGGATCCACAACAACACCACCTCTTGAAATCACATGACCAAGAAGCTCAGCATGCTCTTCTTCAGATTTCGAATACACCAAAATGTCATCAATAAACACCACAACAAACTGGTCTAGGTACGGATGGAAAATCCTATTCATATACTCCATGAATACTCCAGGCGCATTAGTCACACTAAAAGGCATTACGGAATACTCATAATGTCCATACCTTGTTCTGAAAGCAGTCTTCTGAATATCCTCAGTTTTCACACGTATCTGATGATACCCCGATCTCAAATCTATCTTGCTGAACACACTCGCACCAACCAACTGATCCATCAAATCATCAATCCTCGGCAAAGGATACCGATTCTTGATCGTCACTTTATTCAGTTGCCTGTAGTCCACACACAACCTCATAGTACCTTCTTTCTTCTTAACCAATAACACTGGTGCACCCCACGGTGACACACTCGGACGAATAAATTTCTTATCCAACAGATCTTCCAACTGACTCTTCAATTCAGCTAACTCAACAGCAGACATACGGTACGGAGCCATCGATATCGGTCTAGTACCAGGTACTAAATCAATCGAGAACTCAACTTCACGCTCTGGTGGCAATTCATTCACTTCTTCCGGAAACACATCAGGAAAATCACACACCACAGCTAGATCACCAATCATCAGTTTATCTTTAGCCTCCATGGTCGCTAACAGCATAAACAACTCTGCCCCATCCACTACTGCCTCATTCACCTGCCTTGCAGATAGAAACAAATTCTTTCCTTCCTCAATCTCAGGAAAAATCACAGCCTTATCAAAACAATTGATATAGACTCGGTTAAACACCAACCAGTTCATACCCAAGATAACATCAACCTGTACTAGTGGAAGACACACAAGGTCTATCCCAAAGTCTCTACCAAAAATACTCAAAGGATAATTCAAACAAACTGAAGTAGTAGTCACTGAACCCTTCGCAGGAGTATCAATCACCATACTACCAAGCATCCCAGATATCTCTAACTTAAGTTTCACAGCACAATCCAAAGATATAAAGGAATGAGTAGCACCGGTGTCAATAATAGCTATAAGAGGAAAACCATTAATATAACACGTACCTCTGATCAAACGATCGTCTGCAAAAGTCTCAGAACCTGATAAAGCAAAGACCTTGCCTCCCGACTGGTTCTCTTTCTTCGGCTTAGGACACTGCGGGCTGATATGACCCACCTCTCCACAGTTGAAGCAAGTCAGAGTCTTCAACCGGCACTCTGCAGCCAAATGACCACCTTTACCACACTTGAAACACTTCTTCTCATTACTGGTACACTCATGGAAACGATGTCCAGCCTGACCACATCTGTAACACTTAGCAGGGGCGCTAGAGTCTCCCCCACTAGGCCTCTTCATCCCACTCTGCTTCTGAAAACCTTTGCCAGCTGCATACGGTTTCCCACGATCATTCTGATTCTTACCTTTCCTATCAACCCTCTGTTGATAGCTCTCTGCTCTGGCTTTGGAATCCTGTTCAAAAATCCTGCAACAGTCAACCAAGTCAGAAAACACTCTGATCCGCTGATATCCAATAGCCTGTTTGATCTCGGGACGCAACCCGTTCTCAAACTTCACACATTTCGAAAATTCTCCAGCAGCCTCATTATAAGGAGTGTAATACTTCGACAGCTCTGTGAACTTCGCAGCATACTCAGTCACAGACCGATTGCCCTGCTTCAATTCCAAGAATTCTATCTCTTTCTTTCCTCTGACATCTTCTGGAAAGTACTTCCTCAGGAATCTCTCTCTGAACACAGCCCAAGTGATCTCAGTATTCCCAGCAGATTCCAACTCAGTGCGAGTAGCAACCCACCAATCATCAGCTTCTTCTGACAGCATATGCGTACCGAACCTGACCTTCTGGTTATCGGCACACTCAGTTACTCAGAAGATTCTCTCTATCTCCTTCAACCACTTCTGAGCACCATCTGGATCGTATGCTCCCTTGAACATTGGAGGATTGTTCTTCTGGAATTCACTCAGTTGACGAGCAACTCCCATTCCCACAACATTCTGATTTCCTCCAAGTACTCCAGCTAGCATACCCAGAGCCTCAGCAATCGCAGCATCGTCTCTACCTCTTCCAGCCATCTCTATTCTGAAAACCCAAACAAACCAAACAATAAGTACTGATAGGGTTACACAACACCTATCCCGTACAGGGGAACAGAATAATTACGACTCGACTCGACCGACTATGCTCTGATACCACTAATGTAACACCCTTCTATATACCCCAAATATTTAATTAAAATAATAAAAATATCAATCAGAGTAATTATGCCCCGAAGGGTGTCACACAACATTTTCACACCATGTTCCAAAATATCTGTCATGCTCTTTATTTAATCAATTGAACATTTGCATAAATCGCAGCGGACATAAATCAATTCAATCAAAACATGTAACATACTACATGTAAACTGGTTCAACAATCATTAACAACATGATTAAAAGGTTCCCTCCCGATGTTACATCTATCAGAGCATGACCCACTAAGGAGACTACACTAGACTCCAAGCATTCGCTTCTACTCAACTCATTTCTCGTTACCTGAAAAATAGTTGTAAGGGTGAGTTCCTCAATCAATATAATAAGCATTATAAAACATTATGTAATGCTAAGTAATTTTAACACATTTCATCACCCTAATCCAAATATATATTCAGCAACAGCACATCAACTCAACATAATACTCAACACCAACACAAACACACGTATAATATTGGAATACATCCATTCATATTATACGCCATACATATATTATGCAATGAGACTCCATGCATGCGGTACCGACTATTCATGAACATATAGTTCAACTTCACCGACCAAATCCAGGTACGGCTACCAAGCTCACTAGTCCCACTCATTTGAGACCTAGTGACTCACATCACTAATTCCTCACCATGGGAATTAGCTACCACCCCAAATGGGCCATGCTATGCACGCTAATCATCTAGCATGCAAATATCAACAACAGTCCAAAATGACTAACATCACTAATTCCTCACCATGGGAATTAGCTACCACCATAAAGGCCACAATATGCATGCTAATCACCTAGCAATGCAACAACAACAACAACTCAAGAATAGACATATGCTCATACTCTAAGCCATAAAACAGTCTATTCACAAATGCATACATAACTGATACATTCGCAGCATCATGCATACCATCACACATCAACACATTTTATCACAAAAGCATATCATATCATGCCGCATAATCAAACACAGTATTAGCACACTCTACTAATACCTATACTACTCAAAACAACGGAAAATGATCCCTACTACGTCATACATCAACTAAGTTACATCACTCAGCCTAAACAACCAAAAACTACACAACAACAGTTCAGGAAAACCACAAGTCTGCCCATACGCGTATGGCGCGTTTCCTCGCCCAACCCATACGCGTATCATCTGTCCCATACGCGTATGCTACGCGTACCACTCTCCCATACGCGTACCAACAGAGACAATTTCACGTTCAAAACATCATCTTTCTCACCCATACGCGTAAGGCCTCATCCATACGCGTACCAGCCATATCATACGCGTATTGCCTAGTGCCATACGCGTATGACCAGAAACCAGAATTTCCAGATCTGCAATGGCTTTCTCTGCTACGAGATCTATCCAATTCAACCTTCCACAGTCCAAATTTTACACACAATTCATTCATATCATCTAACACGAATCATACACTTTCGATTTCACAAATTGCTAACCTTTCTACCCTCTAATTCCTACGAATTTCTTCAATTATAATCCAAATTTCGTTCATCCCAAAAGTTCACAAATTCATCATACATCATTCAATTCAGAGGCAAATCAATGGTTCCTCACTACCCATCACATATTATCCCATAATACCCATTAATCGATGATAAACCCCCCTTACCTGAGTTAATCCGGCAGCTTTGAGCTTCAAGCTTTTCCTTCCTTCAACCTTCGTTCTCTGGCTCTTTGCCCTTTCTGTCTATTTTCCCTTTTCACGTGAAAAATAACTTTTTACCAAAAATGGGATTTTTTCTAAATTCCAACTTATATATTTTCCAGTAATTATTATCCCAATAATAATAATTCCAAAATAATAATAATAATAATCCAATTATCTAATTAAATTAATAAATATATTATTAACTTAATTTAAATAATCATCATATTATTATCGGGGTGTTACACACGTGGTGGTGGCGGTGGAAACCACCATCTTCTCCGGTCAGCTAAACAGATTCAGGCCAGAATTTCAGGAAAATAAACCTCATCAAAAATGGAAAACAAGGACATGGAAATGAAGCTCATGTGATGTAGATCATCATTGTACCAATGGATTTCTTTCATTCTTCCTATATTGAGAGAAAGATGAAGGAGAAAATCATGGTGTCCACACGGATTGTTCATGAAATGGCAAATTGAATGCACCAAAAGCTTGCCTCAAGTATGAGGACTTCAAAAAACCACAGAAACACAAGAATACTATATTGAATTGTGAGTTTCAGATCCAAACAGTTTGAGTTTATACCTTGAAAATGATGAGCTTCTGGTCACAAATCCTTCAAGCTTTTTGCTCCTCTTTGATCTCTGAATATAGGGAAGATGATTGGCTAAGGAATCTAGCTTTGAAACTCAACTAATGTTGCTGAATTTCAAGCTCGAAAAATCTGAAAAAATGGTGAATGATTCCTTCGGTGAGGGTATGGTTTCAGTTCTGCAGCATGTGGGATCTCCAAAAGGTTATGAAATGAGGGAGAGGAGGCCTTTATTTGTAGCTGAATGCATCTGATCATCACACTTTACTCATGTGCATGGGATTTGAAATTTTGAGTGCATGGGCCTTTGTGGACGTGTGAGAGGCCTATGGATGGCTGAAGGAGCTTGCTGAGATTATACGGAAGGCATGTGGTCGTGTACATGGAATGGAAAATGCTTGCATTTCAAGTTATAACATAAAATATCAAGAATGCACATAAATGAAAAGAATTTCGAATCTCCCAAATGGTATATCCAAATGACTATTGTAAGTAATGGTTGGAAAGCTTTTGAAATAAGTAACAAAAGTAATGTTGGGCAAAAAATAATTTGGCATGTTCAAATTGATCAAAACTGGCTTGGAAATTTCAAGTGTAAAACATATTCAAATCACTTTGATAAATTAACCCAAAAGTAAACTTGATCAAACCCCTCTGTCCTCATGATAAATGCTTCAAATGAAAAGATCTGCAACATCAAAGTTGTAGATCTTTTAAAGATGGTCAATCTAGACTCTAAGTTTGCATCATTTGGATTTTCTATGACAAAGTTATGGGCATTTCAAGTTGGGTACTTTTTCAAATTCAATGAATTAAGTCCAAGATGACCTATAATGTTTTGAAATGAATTATGTATTTACTTTAGGATTATGAAATTGTGTACAACATAACATTTGAATTAGACATCTAAAGCTTTCCAATTCCTTTGGTCCCACCTCAAAATAATAAACATTGAGAAAGTTGTGCCTTTGGCAAGTTGACCCAAAATTAGGGTTTCAGTCAAAATGACCTATAATGTTTTGAAATGAATGGTGACCTTCCAAGATTAAAATGGATTTTTTATGAACATTAAAGTTGTTCATGTGGTTCTTAGGAACATACTTTATTTTGCGGTCATCTTCATTTGACAAACACATAAAAAGTTATAGCTCATTGAACCTCAGCTTAGTCAGATGACTTGATTGGCCAACTTTTCAAAGTCAAACTTTCAATCTTGATGAATAAATGATTGAGGGGCCTCAAATAGGCTCATATATGCATAAAATGATAAATGAAAGAACTTCCCTTGATTAAATTTGATCATAGGTTGAGATTGCTTCATGGGCAAGGTACAATCAAAGCACAGTGAAATTAGGGTTTCCTTGGGAAACAATCTTCAAGCCCTTTGGGTTATCTTGATCAAATTGGAAAATTGAGATGCTTGGGAGACATATATGATGATTAGGAACTTTGTGGACCATTGTCATGCTTTTTCTCATCTTCATCTAGCCATTGCATTGGGCTTAGGAGCCTCCTAGGAGCATTGTGGAGCACATGATCACTTGAGCTTCAAAACAAAAAGAGTTAGTGACATATTTTTGTACTTTTGGTTAGTAATCAAAATAAGAAATGCAATAACATACAATACAAGCATGCTTGGTGATCTCAAATCACTCAAATAAGTCCCAACCCTAGGGTTAAGGAGCCAAACATGCTATGATCCTTGAGGCAATGCACTTGTGTAATAACATGATGCCATGAGGGATCTTAGGGTCAAAATTAGGGTCTTACAGATGCCCCTATTTAAGGTCGTTCTAGCCGGAGATATGAAGGTTAAAATCTTCGTCTCGACGAGATAGAATGAGCTTAAATAATAGCAAAGAGATAAATTTTGGTCCCTAAGAGACCTCATGATGCAAATGTATGCATGCAAAATAAAATCTTCATGGTGAATAATTGCCACAAAGGAAAAGAAATCGGGAGAAACTGAATATCCATAGGAGTAACACACTGACTAAGGAGGCATAAACTCTGGGGGAAATAAGGTAAAAACGCGTGAGCATGTCACGAATTGAAAACTTGCTGGGAGACACGAAGGGATTCCACGAAAATAAATCGACGAAAAGACTCGAGCCGACGGAAATATGCATGTATCGGGGAATATGCCAATACAGTAAAACTATCCACAAAGGATACATCGGATAAAAAAAATCCGGACTCAGACGAGGACGTCCACAAAGGACTCAGCTGAGGAAGAAACAATGAGATATTACCGGTTACTGGATAAAAAACTAAAAGAGAGACATGTTATCAAAACACCGGTTACTGGGTGAGAGAACAACACGCTCAGGGAGAAAGAATATCTAAGACCGGTATAAGGGTGAAAGATATCAATCATCCGAAATATCTGAGGAGGATCCAAAAGGCACATCTCAACTCAGGAAAATCTGACTCCACGGGGGACAAAAAGTCATAATAAGGAGCAGAAGGAAGAAACACCAGTGATACCGGTTACTGGGTATATAATGGGTGACCAACCAGGCGTGAATTAGGAACATATCCAAGACACTCATCATCCGAAAGGAGGGCTGAAAAAGCAAACTCGACTTACAGGATGGACATGTGATTCCACAAGGAAATACGAATCTTACTCGACTGGGGAAGAAAAAGACTTCGACTGAAGAGCGCATGAGATATATTATCTACTACCGTTATATGGGTAAAAACGTAGATAACATACTCGCATGGAAGATTATCCGTAACCGGTTACTGGGTTAATAAAGGATAAATCGACCAAAAAGAAAGGACATCGGGATACCGATTACTGGGTATAAAATGATGACCAATCAGAAGGAGAAACAATCGTCACCAAACAAGGGTAAATGAAAGATGACTCGCTAGGGACAAATTTCCTGACAACAACAATTATCCAAGAGATATATCACCGGTTACTGGGTGGTATACTCAAAATGAAGGAATATCAATACCGATTACTAGGCAACGATAACCAACAAAGAGGGGATTACATCTACCGGTTACTGGGTAGAAAACCACATAAATAGGACTTATAACTACCGGTTACTAGGTAGAAGGCCACAAAATTCGTTGGGGAAAGGATGAACAATGACTGGTTACTGAGCAATTGAACAACTGAACCACATGGAACTACAGGGGATAACAAGAAAGGAATCAATCTAGGAACAAACTAGAAAGACACAATCAAACAAGGCTCAACCCGATGAGGATATAACTCAGGGGAATAATTCTGTCCCGATACACAACTGGGGAGGAAACTGAAACAATAATCATCCACGAGGACATAACTCAGTGGGGAAGAAAGAAGGAAAGATAGACACTTTTTGCCTATGGGGCTGACTCTATATGGAGAGATCAGACACAAACATCTGCTTGGGGAAGAACATTTCACCAATAGCAGGAGATAACAAGCAAAGATATATGGAAAAGAATGCATCATGAATATCTGAATGCTATGATTATACGTGTATATGCATGATTTGTGTATAATTAATGCTGACAAACAGACATATCTAACACAAACAAGTCCAAGAATCACGAAAAGGCACTCGGAAAACGTCTCGACAAGAAAGGCGAAGCCTACTAGAGAACTCAACTTGGGAATAACCCGAGAAGGATGAAAATAAATCATCGGGGATATCAAACCCTATCCCAAAGTTACACTCACTGAGGATACAAAGAAGATGTATTCAGGAGCAGCGAAAGAAGATGATCAAACATAGAACTCAACTCTGATGGGGATTATCTCTGGAATAAGAGTAAACAAGGGAAGACTTTAACCATAGCTGGGGATAGGCAAAGTCAAAGCTTCCAACTGCAGGAGATAACACCCTGCACAGGAGAAGTCTTCCAGGAGAAAACAATCCTAACATAAAGAAAAAATGCAGAAAATCTGTCGGGGAGTTTCCATCAACTCTCTTAGGGACAGGTGGTTTAATAAGATCCGCCGGAGAAGAAACTCTACTGGGGAAGCTTATTAAGGAATGATGTAAAACTCCGTGGGGAACAACCACCAATCAGATGTACATCAATCAAAACACTCCCTTCTATCTATCGGAGAGGAAACTCTGCAAAGGGGGAATAATAGCATTTTTCTTCACTGGGGAAGGAAATAAACATCTTCACGACCATCTCTTAATGCTAGAAGAAAACTTCAGACTCAAAGGAGATACAAACATCAAACTCTAATCTGGAAACCCTACCGAGGACAAGCTGTAAATGCTCTTGAGGAAACTACCCTTGCTGGAGAAATTGGAAATGGATCCTTCATCAACAAGCGACATACTAGGGATACCTCTTTTTAAAATAGATGAAATGGGGAATAAGCCCTTCATCCGTTGCACTAGGAAACTTCTTGTCGAGGAGTCAATTATCTGGAAAGGTAGCTCTGCAGGGAACACATGCTTACTCCATTGGAGATTCTTACTCATGCTGGGGAAAGACAACCTTCCTCGTGAGTAAATAGTCAGGATAATGAGGCAAGGAATATTCTCAACTTAAAGCATATCAACTTTTATCAATCTCTAAGGGATTTTAGGTCAGTCCACACAAGGGATAACAACCATACAAATGATAAAACACAAATGCTAGTGCCTGATATAGAGGGATACACATCTCTAAAATATCGAGGCAAAAATGGAAAAGAATGGATCATTCACAAATCAATCATATACCGATCATGGATTGCTAAAACTCCGCGGGAGAAACAGGTATGTATACACAAACAAACTACCAGGAATGTATTGGATGAACATCCAAAAATACCGCTAGGGGAAAGCAATCCATAAGACAGATCAATCCACTGCCATCAAAGAGAACTTCTCATACCGGACTCTTTGGGAAGCTGATGATGAGGATATAAGGAGCAAGAACGCCATAACATGAACAAATGTCTTACCCTTTGGTGATCATACTATCCTTGGGAAAGCACTGAGGACATTCCACTTATCCTTTCCGTCATTGTGAATGTTCACTTTGTTTAAAAACAATTTATTCATGAAAACTTTATTTGTTTAAAACACTGATATTCATCAATTAAAACATGCAAACATTTGTTAAACAAAAACAAATAAGAGTGCAAAGAATTGGATAAAGACTCAAATTTATTTAAGAGAATGGTAGTCCTCAAACGGCGAGACTCCATGGATATTTACAAATTTAAAATTGGTGATATACATGGAAAAAGGGCTACATTGAACATAATGACCGTTTCTCCACCAACTCTGAATCCACTGTATTCGAAACTTCGATTGATGATGACTAAGCGAGAATCTTTGGCAGATGACAATTGTAGAACAAAGTCTTGTCAGGATGCAGTTACTTGCCAAATCCCTAATTTTTTCCTAGATTGCCCCAGGGTGAGGTACTCAATATAGCGGGATATATATTCATTTTTTTATGTCTCTAACTTTTGCCTGGATCGCCCTTTCGGGTTTTCAATCCACCGAGACGCTCTTTTTTGCCTAAGCCGCCCTTTCGAGTTTTCAACTTAGCGAGATATTCTGTTTTTATTTTTTTAGGCGAAGTATTTCTTGACCACGTCTGAATTCACAGGACGAGTGAAATCCTCCCCATCCATAGTTGTGAGCAACATAGCACCGACTGAAAAGGCTCTCTTAGCAACATATGGACCTTCATAGTTTAGAGTCCACTTGCCATTGGAATCGGGCACGAAAGAAAAGACTTTTTTGAGCACAAGGTCACCTTCTCGGAACCCACGAGGCTTGACCTTCTTATCAAAGGCTTTCTTCATCCTTTGTTGATATAACTGACCATGGCACAAGGCAGTTAACCTCTTCTCTTCAATCAAATTCAGTTGGTCATAATGAATTTGAACCTATTCAGCCTCAGTCAACTTGGCTTCCATCAAGACTCTCATTGATGGGATCTCGACCTCTACGGGGAACACAACCTCCATACCATAAACAAGGGAGAAAGGGGTTGCCCCTGTTGAAGTGCGAACGGATGTACGATAACCATGCAAAGCAAATGGCAACATCTCATGCCAATCTTTGTAAGTAACAACCATCTTCTGAATAATCTTCTTGATGTTTTTGTTAGCAGCTTCAACAGCCCCATTCATCTTGGGTCTATAGGGAGAAGAATTATGATGTGCAATCTTGAACTTGCTACACAACTCTTTCATCATATTATTATTCAAGTTAGATCCATTATCAGTAATGATCTTGTCTGGCACACCATATCGGCATATGAGTTGGTTCTTGATAAATCTCACAACCACCTGCCTGGTCACATTTGCATACGATGCCACTTTAACCCACTTGGTGAAGTAATCAATGGCTACGAGAATAAAACGGTGACCGTTTGACGCCTTAGGCTCAACCATGCCAATCATGTCAATTCCCCACATGGATAAAGGCCACGGTGAGGAAATGACATTCAGAAGCGTCGGGGGAACATGAATCTTGTCCGCATAAATCTGACACTGGTGGCATTTCTTTACGTATTTGCAGCAGTCAGACTCCATTTTCAGCCAATAGTAGCCTGCTCTCAACATCTTTTTCGCCATGGCATGTCCATTGGAATGAGTACCAAATGAACCCTCATGGACTTCAGTCATCAACAGGTCAGCTTCGTGTCTATCCACGCATCTGAGCAGAACCATGTTAAAATTTCTCTTGTAAAGCACATCACCATTAAGGTAGAAACTGCCAGATAATCTCCTCAAAGTCTTCTTATCTTTAACAGATGCCCCAGGCGGGTAAGTCTGACTTTGGAGAAAGCACTTGATATCATAATACCATGGCTTATCATTTTTTACCTCCTCAACTGCAAACACGTGAGCTGGTCTATCCAAGCGCATCACGGTAATCTTTGGGACTTCATTCCAATAATTGACAGCAATCATTGAAGCAAGCGTAGCTAGAGCATCCGCCATCCGTTTCTCATCTCGAGGAATATGATGGAAGTAAACTTTAGTAAAGAAAGTTGAAATACTCCTCGCATAATCTCTATATGGGATGAGGCCAGGCTGATTCGTCTCCCATTCACCCTTAATCTGATTAACAACAAGGGCAGAATCGCCATAAACATCAAGATGTTTGATCCTAAGATCAACACATTCTTCCAAACCCATAATACAGGCCTCATACTCCGCCATATTATTCGTGCATTTGAAAGCTAGCCTTGCTGTAAAAGGAAAATGTGTGCCTTGAGGAGTAATAATCACTGCCCAAATACCATTTCCATACTGATTGACAGCGCCATCGAACACTATACCCCATCGGAAACCAGGCTCTGGCCCTTCCTCAGGCAATGATTCATCAAAATATTTCATTTTCAAATACAGAATCTCCTCATCAGGGAAGTCATATTGCACAGACTGATAATCTTCAATTGGTTGATGCGCCAAATGGTCAGCCAAGATACTACCTTTAATTGCTTTTTGAGCTCGATACTCAATATCATACTCAGATAACAACATCTGCCAACAGGCAATTCTCCCAATTAAAGCAGGCTTCTCAAAGATATACTTGATCGGATCCATTTTGGATATCAACCAAGTTATATGATTCAACATATACTGGCGTAAACGCTTAGCAGCCCAAGCCAAAGCACATCATGTCTTCTCAAGCATTGAGTACCGAGACTCATAGTCGGTGAACTTCTTACTTAAGTAGTATATTGCATATTCTTTCTTTCCTGATTCATCCTGCTGACCAAGGACACAACCCATGGAATCATCAAGCACAATCAAGTACATAATCAATGGTCTCCCTTCAACAGGCGGAGACAGAATCAGAGGCTCGGACATATACTCTTTGATACTGTCAAAGGCCTTTTGGCAATCCTCGGTCCAATCATGACGCTGATCTTTCTGGATGAGCTTGAATATAGGCTCACATGTGGCAGTCATGTGGGATATAAACATCAAAATGTAATTCAAGCGGCCAAGAAAACCTCGGACTTGCTTCTCAGTTTTGGGCGCATGCACCTCTTGTATTGCTTTGACCTTGGCAATATCAACTTCAATACCTCTCTCGCTGACAATAAAGCACAATAACTTGCCGGAACAGACTCCAAATGTACACTTGTTTGGGTTCAAGCGGAGTTTATACTTCCTCAAACGCTGGAAAAGCTTCAACAAGTGTTTTACATGTTCAACTTCCGTTTTCAACTTTGCAATCATATCGTCGACATACACCTCGATCTCCTTGTGCATCATGTCATGAAACAAGGTAGTCATAGCACGTTGATACGTGGCTCCGACGTTCTTCAAACCGAAGGGCATCACTCGATAACTGAATGTTCCCCAAGGTGTGATGAATGCTGTCTTCTCCATATCCTCGGGTGCCATTTTAATCTGATTATAACCGGAAAATCCATCCATAAATGAAAAGACATTGAATTTAGCCGTATTGTCTACCAACATATCAATGTGTGGTAGAGGAAAATCATCTTTTGGGCTAGCTTTATTCAAGTCACGGTAATCCACACACATTCGGACTTTTCCATCTTTTTTAGGGACATGCATAATATTGGCCACCCATTGAGGATATGTAGAAGTCACCAGAAACCCCACATCAATTTGCTTTTGAACTTCTTCTTTAATCTTCACTGCCATATCAGGATGAGTTCTTCTGAGCTTTTGCTTCACAAGCACACACTTAAGCTTCAACGGCAAGAGATGTTGCACGATATCAGTATCTAGACCAGACATGTCTTCATACAACCAGGCAAAGACGTTGACATATTCTCGTAGCAACTCAGCCAACCCCTTCTTAACAGACTCTTCAAGGAGTGCCCCAATCTTCAATTCACAAATGCAGTCTTCAGACCCCAAGTTGACTGTTTCCAGATTCTCAAGATGTGGTTGAATGATCTTCTCCCCGTGCTCAAGCAAACGGGTAATCTCATCAGGAACCTCTTCAACATCATCTTCTTCTACCTCAAATACAGGGAATTCAAAGTTGGGAGATGGTGTTGGATCATTATGTTCAATGGGTTTGGTCAACCTGCATAATGATTTTGAGTATAAAAGAGATTTCAGAATTCAAACAAGGTAAATCATTATGCAGATGAAAAATTGATTTTATTCTTTTTTTTAGGGTTTTATGGTGATCACTAATTTCATGTGAAAAGCAAAAAATGAAAAATAATTTTGAAAACAAACATTTAACATGCGATTATTGAATGAATATCATTATATTAATCAATTATGCCAACAATGTCTTCACTTCTCCCTTTGGCATGGGAGAAGGGTTTTTAAACAGGAATGAACATATTATGTTGACTTATGGATAACTATTGGAACATCAACAACGACCCAATTATTGTAGATCCCTCCAGGTATGACAAAGTTGTCGAAGTCTTCCTCTTCATCCTTTTCAATGATGGCAGCAGCTTCTTGATATCCATCGGTGTGGATGAAACCTCCACTCTGAAATAGCCCAAGATCATTAGAAACACCGGAAGAATACCCTATACCAGCCCGAGATTTATTATCTTCCATCTTTATCATTTTCCCCAAACCATTAGTTGCGCCATGCTCGATGGACAACTTCGCATCATTGTAGGAGATAAATGAAGAAAGTCCTTTCCTAGAAGGCTCAGCAATAGATAAGGCTTGGAATGGAGTTCCAACCTCATCCTCAGCATCGATGTAGGAAAAGGAAGATAAATGACTGACCAAGAGAGCCTTCTCTCCCCCTATCACCACCAACTTCTTGTTCTTGACGAACTTCAACTTTTGGTGTAGGGTGGATGTCATGGCACCTGCCTCATGAATCCATGGTCTACCAAGTAAGAAGATGTATGACGGATGTATGTCCATAACTTGGAAAGTGATCTGGAAATCACTAGGTCCAATTTTGATCGGGAGGTCTAATTCACCGATCACGGTCTTGCGCGATCCATCAAAAGCTTTTACTACCACTCCACTCTGCCTCATGGGAGGCCCCTGATATGAAAGTTTGGTGAGAGTGGACTTTGGCAATACATTAAGTGATGACCCTGTGTCCACCAACATATTGGACATGGCATCGCCTTTGTAGTTCACAGAGATATGTAAGGCCAAGTTGTGGTCTTTTCCCTCCTCGGGAAGATCATCATCGCAGAAGCTCAAATTGTTGCAGGCAGTTATATTTGCAACAATGATATCAAATTGTTCAATTGTGACATCGTGATCCACATATGCCACGTCCAACACCCTTTGCAACGCTTCACGGCGTGGCTCTGAATTCATCAACAAAGATAGGATAGATATCTTTGATGGAGTTTGAAGCAACTGCTCCACAATGTTGTACTCACTCCTCTTGATGAGCCTTATCATCTCATCACCATCCTCTCTCAATATGCCAGACTGACTAACTAGGATAAGAGCTTTATCAGCTTTGACAACAACAGGGTCAACACCCTTCACAGCAGGAATCAAATGATTTGAAGAAGAAGTCCCAACGGGACCGGGAGAACTAACAACATCCCTCTTCACGACGTTTTCATGGGATTTCGGTTGAGCCGAGAAAACACGACCACTACGGGTCACTCCACTAACATCGGATATGCTTACCACAGAGGTTGAGGGCAACACCACCTCCTTCCCATCTTCAAGCATAACAACATTGTAAAGGTACGAAACCGCTTTATCTGACACATACGGGACAGGGCCCGCTGGCTTAATCACAAGAGTTGGCACCACCTTCCTTTTGTTGCCATCATACTTGATGACAACAGGATCAGGAATGTTGAACACAGGAGTGATAACATCAAGTTCATCCTCATTACGATTTTGAAGTATCTCAATCATCCCTTGGTCTAGCATCTCTTGGATGTCCCTTCTTATCTTGCAACATCCTCTTTCATTGACAGTGCACACATGGCACCTATCGTGATCGTGCTCATAATGACTGTGCTCACACAACAGCCTATGCATATCCACCAGGGACTGCCTTATATCATTCACATAAAGGACCTTATACTTGCTAGGGCACCCCTGAACCATGTTGACAGCCGCCTTCCCATGCTCGGGCAATGGGTTCTTCTTAACATTCGGGCCTACATCCTCAAAGAATAATATACCAATCCTCACAAGGTCTTGTACCTTGGTCTTCAACAGAAAGCAGTTCTCCGCATCATGTCCGGGTGCGCCGGAATGATACACACAATGAAGTTCAGGCTTGTACCACTATTGAGGATTGGCTGGCACAGTAGGAGGATCACATGGAGTTATCAACTTCCTATCAATCAAGGAAGGATACAGTTCAGCGTAGGTCATAGGAATCGGGTCAAAAGTCACCCTCTTCCTTTCATAATTGCTGGTGTTGTTGTTGTTATTGTTGTTACGAGGCTGGTAAGCCTGTTGTTATTGACGAGATTGTTATTGTGGTTGTTGAGTTTCTCTGAAATCAGGTGCTATATGAGCCACCTGGTGTTGGTTGACGACTGGTCGCACTTCCTTCCTCCTCACAGAGGGCCTTCTTTTGCTATGGGAAGAGACAACATGAGTCTCCCCTTCCTTCTTTCTGGCAAATCCTCCATATTTCTTTGCCGAAGAATTATCATCACGGGACAGACGTCCTTCACGGACTCCCTCTTCTAGCCTCATCCCCATATTTACCATTTCGGTGAAGTCCGAGGGAGCACTAGCAATCATATGCTCATAATAGAAAGAGCTCAAAGTCTTCAGAAAGATATTTGTCATCTCCTTCTCCTCCAATGGTGGCACTATCCGAGCTTCCAATTCCCTTCATCTCTGAGCATACTCCTTGAAGGTTTCCTTATCTTTTTGGGACATCGCCCTCAATTGATCTCTGTCCGGAGCCATGTCCATGTTGTATTTGTACTGCCTTACAAAAGCCTCACCGAGGTCATTGAAAGTGCACACAGAGCCACAATCAAGACCCATATACCATTTCAAGGCAGCGCCAGACAGGCTGTCTTGAAAATAATGGATAAGCAGTTGGTCATTGTCGGTATGCGTAGACATTTTTCTGGCATACATGACCAAATGGCTAAGCAGACAGCTATTCCCCTTGTATTTTTCAAAGTCTGAGACCTTGAATTTCATTGGAATCTTTACATTTGGGACCAAACAGAGCTCAGAGGCGCTCTTCCCAAATAAGTCTTTCCCTCGAAGGGCCTTCATTTCCTTCCTTAAGTCAGAGAACTGGTCTCTCATCTCATCTAACTTGTTATACACATTTGGGTTCCCAAAGGCCTCAGAATGTAGATAGTCTCATCAACACGGACTTGAGGAATGGGAGCTGGAGTAGGAACAAAATTAACCACCGGGGGTGGCACCACAGGGACCGGGCTAGATGCCGGCTGGACTGGCACTTGCGAATGATGTCCTTCAGGCATGAAATTATGGGGCATTCCCCAAGGGTAATCGGAAGGCATGGCGTTTGGCTGATCCTATAACAGGGGATGGTATAGAGGTAGGAGCTACCTCAGGCGCTTGATTTGACGCAGACGCTTGCACATTTACAGCTTGCTTATGAGCTTGGAGCAGAGACTCCACCAGAGCAGATAACCGGTTGACTTCTTCTTTGTGTTCTCTGTTCTCGTTCTCTAGTTGTTCATCCATTTCTTTGATGTTTGCGCAAGTGCGGTACGGATGCGTCAACTTGTCTTCAAAATAAATGAAGAGCAAAGAGTTAGACCACTGTATCAAGAGCTCGGAACCAAAACCTGCTTATGCATATGATGCATGCAATGCTCGTGCATATGCTTTTGTTTTTTATCGGAGGAACTTTATAAGGAACTATTTGCAAATATTTTGAAAATATTGAACTTTTTGAGACATATGTGGAATACTCATAGCAATATAATATTTGGAAACTTTTTACACCAAAGAAGTAGTACAGTCTCGGTAACCAAATGCAATACAAGAGAAAAGGAGAATAAACACCCTATGGAGCCCTTAGAAGCAGTCGTCTAAAGTCTTCGAGATCGGAAGATACTTCACACGAAGCTTCTTCACCTCTCTCTCATAAGCTGCTTCCATGTCGGCCTTCTCCTTGACGAGCTGATCATATCTCTTCTTCCAAAACCTATATGAGTGAGGCAGGACAGAAGTAACCACATCATCAGGCTCATCAATAACCTGATGCTCTAAAAACTCGATCATTGCATCCTTATCCTTGAGTTGCTGAAGAAGCTCCTCACGCTCACGAACCCAAGCACACGAACAGTCTTCGTCTCTCAACTCCTCTACTCCTTGATTAGGGAGAGTTGAAGGCCCAACCATAACCATAAGGGTAGGTCTCGGATACTCATACGACATGCGGTACTCGAGGGCTCTCTTTCTTACCCAAGAGGTGTAAGGCTCCAAAGCAACACAGTTCCTTGGACCAAGCTCATTCCTCCCTTTCCTATGAACCTTGCGCCAGGCGCGGACCATCTTATCCTCCAGGTTTTGGAAACTTTACCTTCTTGAAAGAATAAGCCTTCCAACGAAATATTGTTAGGTTTATCCTTTAAGGAGAACCCAAGCTGACGGCGAGCCAAAGCAGGGTTGTAGTTAATTCCACCACATGTACCAAGAAGAGGTACATTGGAGAACTCACCACAAGAATCAATAATCTTAATGCCATCATAAACACGATTATACCAAGAGATATCATCATTAGTGAGAGACATAAGTCTCGTGAACCACCGTAGACATCCCTTGTTCTCCTTGAAGGCAAGCGTCTGAGGCAAGTGCGAAATAAACCACTTGTACAACA
Source organism: Lathyrus oleraceus (assembly GCF_024323335.1). Classification (NCBI taxonomy): domain Eukaryota; kingdom Viridiplantae; phylum Streptophyta; class Magnoliopsida; order Fabales; family Fabaceae; genus Lathyrus; species Lathyrus oleraceus. Next base: position 208,975,217 of record NC_066580.1, on the reverse strand, counting down.
GAGGAAAACAACATACAATGGAACCACCACCCTTTGCATTCCTCATATGCAAAGAGAAATAAGTGTCACCCAACAGAGTCGGAACAGAATTAAGAGAAGAGAAAATCCTAATAGTGTTCACATCCACGAAGTTGTCGATGTTGGGAAATAACACTAGCCCATAGATGAGGAGTACAAATATGGCTTCAAAAGCTTCCTTACTCATGGCCTTCCCAAACAAGGTAGCTTTGGCAATCAGAAAATCAGACGGGAAACCATGAATTCCACCCTTGGTAGTCATATTGGCAACAATGTCAGATACCTCCACGTGAAGCATGTCAGCAATCTCTTGAGAAGACGGAATCTTCTCCAAACCACTGAACAACAATCAGTCAAGAATATGTATACCCACATGATAAGCGTACTCCCCCAATGTAGGCAAAAGCTGGAAATCCGGAAAAGTGAAGCACCGATACAGAGGATCTTAGAACTACACCAACACACTCATCAGACCCTCATCCACCTTGGTAAAAAGAATAGCTAGAAGCTTCCCATGGCGAGCTTTTAACTCCAAGGGCTCTAATACATAAGATTTCAGACACCTTAACTCTCTCAAGTCGGGTTGTTTGAAATTGTACTTCTTCATATTCCTTCTTTGCTTATCCATGTCTGAAAATTTTCAAATAGACCCTTTAAGTTCCTTGCAAAAATCTTATTGTCGATGAAATGAATGCGGATGAATGCATGGATGCATGGATGCAACAAACACATTCAAGGATCAAGCAAGTCACACCACACAAAGGTCACGGGATGGCTCAAGTCATCGTCAATATCAATCATCTATCTTGGTGGATTAGATTTTATACCATATCAACACCCAAGATCCATTGATTTTGAGGATATACGAGAACGGATCGACCGCGAATCACGGGTTTGTTGTGAGTCACGAGCATGGAGTCTTGGTTAAGAACCACCCAACGGGAGTGTACTATGGTTAAACCTGACAATCATATTCTCGAGAGAGACTCTTATGAGTGTAGTATCACGTGACAATCGCATCAAGTCTTACACTTGAACGACCTTCGCACTACGTCCTAAAATAGGCCAAGATGGGCTAGGTATCTAAGGTCCTTGGTTTCTAGGGTTCATATTGGAAAGAGTAATTGTCGCATTACGCGAAAAACCGGAGGGAAACAAGAACAACAGATCCGCCACCGTGCGTTATTTATCCCAAAAGAGGGAAAGGAAACGCTCGAGGTAAACCTGGAAAAGACATGGTCTCGCGACCAAAGAGAATGGGATCGGGAGTCGGTTATGCGAAGGGAAGGTATTAGCACCCCTACGCATCCGTCGTACTCGACGGGATCCATGCACAATAGGAAGGAAAATGGTTGCTAAAACACTGCTCAAAACATCAAACACACACTGGCTGAAAGAGACACAGGAAAACAAACAAGACTGACTCGGCAGGATATCGCATCCTGGGCCTACTTAGTCTATCAAGCATAGACATCAGAGTCAAAGTAGTTCGGACTGGGGGAAAACATTGCTCGTTAGGATGTCGCATCCTATGCATACGTATCTTCTTGGACGAAGAAGAATCAGAGCATTCGTAGCTCGGCTCACGCACACAAACAAAACCACACAAACGCGGGCAAACATGGAACCCGAATGCCAATCGCTGGACTTATATCAGCTTCCGAACCAAACACACCCACACTGGAACCCGAATGCCAATTGATGGACTTATACCGGACTCCAAGCACACAACAAGAGGATACAGAATGCCAATCGCTGGGCTTACATCCATCTCCTGACACACACAGGAAGAAGAAGGGTCTCGATTGCAGCCAGGGCAAGAGAAAGGGAAGATCTCAATCGCAACGAGGGCGAGAGAAAAGAATTAGTGTTAGTTGTTAGTCAAACTCGACAAGACATCGCATCTCGTGCCTACGTATCTCATCTGGACATGAGAATCAGAGTTGCCGTAGTTCGGCTAAACTATTCCTGTTGGTTTGTGTTTTTTAAGTGGATAACGTCACTATGCAATCTACCGGATGCTCGACCTTTGGAGACTTACTCACCTGTAGTAGAAGGAGTTGACGTATCCTTAAGAGGGGATAATGTTTGTTTGTGTTTTAGGAAAGCTCAAGCAAGAAAGGAAGTCCTATACGAAGGAACCGTGCTACCTTAATTGACATGCAAACGAGACTACGCGGAGTCTAACAAACCTAGGGGATACAATCACACCACACAAACACATACAACATGAAATAAACACACCAACAAGGGGCTCAAACATCAAGGCTAGGCTTTAGTTGAGGGGTCATGTCAACCTCGACAAACAAGCCTCTGTATCAAGGTGAGGTTAGCTCTTAACCTTGACATTGAGAGTCAAGGTGAAGCTGATGGAAGGTGAGTGAAGATGAGACTTCACAGCTCTTATCCCTGGCCTGGGAGAGCTTTCAGACAATGAAGTGTGGGTTCAGAAAGTGGGAACCCTTCTACACTTATGACACTGACTCAACTGATCTTGGGTTAATGTCCACAAGGCATCAACATGTGATGTGAGCCAAGGGACGACTCAACAGAATAGCAGGAGGTGGACTACACACCTCTTGTGTCTGCCAATTGCCTTAACAAAGGTCTTTTCCTGCTTGGGGACAAAAATAAACAAGCACAAACATCGCCTCTTAAGGAGGACTTCAGACAGGTGCCTGGCCAAGTAACAGGCCAGGTCTTCCAGACTACAGGAGACAAGAGATTCTACCTCAATGCTAATGCTATCAAGCAAAGCAAGCAAGTTCACAAGGAACTATAGCAACTAAGGTACCTGAAATCAATCAAATATAATCAGTATACCAATCACAAAGTCAAAACAGACAAAAATAAGAAACAACAGTCAACACAATCAATCACAGGTGCAAAGCACAAACTCAAAGCAAATGAGCTAGCATCCTACAAAACAAACCAAGTTAGTCCATAACAATTAAATAAACCAAACTCAATCAACTTGAATTAATCTCCTTAAAGCAATTGCTTCTTCAACCTGAAAACAAAATCAAATGTGAGAAGTAAACCCTTAGGCCAAAGCCTAGGGTCAAAGGAGGAGAAAATATTTAAAACAGAACTTGAAACTGGATCAAAATCAAGGTTTATCAATCAAGAACAAAGTCTACTTGGTCTCACATCAAAACTATGCACCAATTGCATTTCATAAGCAAATCATGTCAAACTAGGCAAGTTAAGAACTCAATGATGTAAACAGAATGAACACCAGCATATCAATACCAAAATGGCTCAATAAATTCCAGGAAAAATCATGCTTAAACAGAACACATTCACTGAGCAACACACCAAATTTCATGGTAATTGGACAAAGGGAAGCAAGTCAATCAAAACCAACAAATCATGGTATGCAAAAGCAAGCTCAAACAAGGCATCAAATCAATCATCAACTTTAGGCAAGTGTAAAACAGAAATGGCATAAGATAAATGAGTGAAACCAAAGCCATGATACACTTCAACATGTTAAGAACCCCTGTACAAAATTTCAGGCTCATGTGATAAGGCATAAGGATTTCACAAAGCATGGAAGTTCCACAATCAATAAGAGTTCACAAATGACCAAACAGAAAATAAAAATATCAAACAAATTGAAAATGCCTTCAAAAAATCCAGGAAAAATCACAAGCAAACTAGACATTCAGAAGTATTAGCATGCAAAAATCCAGAGCAATTGGTATAGCATAAGCATGGAAAATAAAATCCAGAACATGAATAATACATGGTGTGACACCAATTGTCACACCTCCAAAGATTACATAATAACTCACAATCCAGGCACTCAAAATTAGCAAACCATATACCAAAATGACCAGGAGTGAGTCAAGATCATGCATACAAAATTTCAGGCATTTCCAATTAAGCATCAAGATTTCATGCATGAAAAGATGAGCAAGGTGCAAGATATGGTATTCACAAACAAACCCTAGGCATTTTAAAAATCTAACCGTGCACAAATTTATTAAAAATGTCCATAAAATAATAGACATGATGATGAACAAATCAAAAAAAGAATCATGAATTTTGGATGTGTATTTTTTGATTTGTCAATTTTTGACTGTGGAAAAGAAATAAAAAAATGCATGGGAAAGCTTATACATGAACATGTGAATGCTTGGAAAACAATAAATGCAAGGCAAAGCTTTTGTAGCCAGCGGGGAATCGAACCCCTGGCCTATTCAAATTGAGCGCGTTTTGCTCAAAACGCCTCGTTTCTTTAAAAGGCGTGGCGCCTTCTGATTGGTCCATGGCGCGGGAAACACAAATTCAAAAGCAAAGGCAAGGCAAATGGATCTAACGCGAATCTGGAAACGGAAATCATGACATTCATCACGTGTTCTTGATGTTCTTCATCATCAAGAATAAGATCTCACAGAAATGCATGAGGCATACATCATTGGAACCAGCATTCGACATACATCACTAATCCATCATTCATTTGACCTAAATCTGATCATGTTCAACGAATCGAGCAAACACAAATTCAATCCTCAATCTTCAAATCAACATAAATTTATCAATACTGCATGGTTTTAAGAGATCTAAGTTGCATAATACTCTACGTTTCAAGATCTACAAAAGCCATATAGTAATTGCAAGAATTGGATCAATCGAGTTCTGACCTTAGTGATGATGCAGTTCTTGATTAGCTTGCTTCAAGGCTCCAAAGTGCAAAACAGATGTTGATTGATGCAAGGGAAGATGAATGAAGGAGGTTTTTCAGCTCAAAACAGCTCAGGTTCAATGAATTCTCAAACTGCCATGTGAATGCACTAGGTTTCAACAGTCAAGAATCTTCAAGTTTTGCCACGATTCTTCTTCAACAGTTCTTCACTAGCATCTGCAGATCAGGATTAACGCAAGCACAAGCCAAAAGAATGAAGAATTTCGATGGAAATGGTGAAAAATGCTTGAACCAATTTGAGAGAATTTGGATGAATTTCAGTTTGGATCTGAGGAAATGAATGTGTTAATCTGATTTCTGTTACAATTAAGGATATATACTCCTCTTAATCCAATTGCTAAACATGATTAAGCCAAATCAAAGTGATTAGAGGAAATGGAGTTTTATGTAACTTGGCCAAAATGCCCTTTTCCAAATAGAACCAATGGAACAGTGAAATATCTTTTGAAGCAAATCCAAATTTCAGTTTATGAGCTGTTGGAAGTGGTTTGGAGTGAAAATTGCACATACTTTTCAAATTCACCTTTTTTCCCAACAAATTTTAAATTGATCACTTGAAAAATGCACTTTTTATGTAATGATTTTTGATGAAATATGATGATGGATTATGAAAGTACATGTCAAATGTGACTTGCTCAAAAAAGAATCACCCAATTTGGCCAAATGGTTCAAGAGTTATGCCTCCTTGAAGTTCAACTTTTCTTGAAAATGATTTGATCATAACTTGCCAACCACACATGAGAAATGAGTGTTCTTGGACTTTTTGGAAAGGTGAGAGTAAGATCTTCAACTTTCATGTTGGACAAAATTCCATTTGAAGCTTGTATGATGATGTAAATTTGAGGAGAAGAACTTTCCATTTTTGGCAGTTTCCAATTACAGGTCACTTGCTATTTTTGGAAACTTTTCATCTGACCTCAAATTCTTCAATCTTGATCTTTGAAATTCCAAATGAGACTTGTATGGACATGAATGAAGCCTTTCAAACCATCTCCCACCTTCAAATCCATGAATTCAGGCACAGTTGACCACAGTTGACTTTCTAGGGTTTCAGATGAAATTCAGCTTGACTGTTGAGCTCTGATCATCCAATCTTTGGCCAAACCACTTCAAAATGATCACATAATCATATGAACTTGATACCCCAACCCCAGGGATTTGCTTTCTTGAAAATGCACTTGCTTGCTTGCTTGACTGATTCTCCTGATCAGTTGACCTAATCTTGTCTTATGACTTGCACTTGGGCAAATGGACAATGCAATGTTATGCAGTGGACTATGTTATGTTAATGACCTAACATGAAAAATGAAATGTACAAAATGGGAGGTGCAAATTTGAGGTGCTACAGCTGCCCCTATTCAATCAACTGGGAACCCGAACGGATGAGAGCAACGGCTGTCAGACTTTCAGGGTAAACAGGGATTGAATACCAAGAACCGTAGAAATTTGCACACTGAGGGGATCCACCAACGGAAACGTCTACTGGGATATGATATTTATTACTGGGAATTTTGATTTTTCTGATTCTTTTTCTTCTCAAAGGTACAACCACCTCCAAACATCTCAAGACGATGACTGGGAACAGAAATCACCACTAGATGTCAACGGACAACTAGGAAAAACTCGACGTTTACCAAGACCAACGGAGAGGTAACCAGACATTAATAAATGACTGGAAGAAATACAACCACACGTCAGCGGACATAGTGGGAAAAACTCAACGTTTACCAAAACCAACGGAGAGGTAACCAGACATTCATGAATGACTGGAAGAAATACAACCACATGTCAGCGGACATAGTGGGAAAAACTCAACGTTTACCGAAACCAACGGAGAGGTAACTCTACTGGGGACGACCAGGAAAAACTCGATGTTTACCAAGACCAACGGAGAGGTAGCCAGACATCAACGGACGACGGATGAACTGGGAAGGCTCGACCAGACGTCAACGGACGAATGGGAGAAGCTCGACGTTTATCGACACCAACGGAGAAGGAGACCAGACATCAACGGACGATGGACGGATGAACTGGGAAGACTCGACCAGACGTCAACGGACGAATGGGAGAAGCTCGACGTTTATCGACACCAACGGAGAAGGAGAAAACTTGACCAGACGTCAACGGATGAACGGGAGAGGCTCGACGTTTATCGACACCAACGGAGAAGGAGAAAACTCGACCAGACGTTAACGGACGAAAGGGAGAAGCTCGACGTTTATCGACACCAACGGAGAAGGAGACCAGACATCAACGGACGACGGATGAACTGGGAAGAAAGCAATACATCTAGATGTCAACGGACAACTAGGAAAAACTCGACGTTTATCGACACCAACGGAGAGGAGGAGACACTTCACTAAGGAAGGGGTATAACAACCAAAAACCGAATAGGACGCCACCGACGACTCTACTGGGGAATCTGGCTGGGAATTAACCAGACATTAACGAATGACTGGAGGATAGGATGTACAATCAAACGTCAACGGACGAACGAGAAAAACTCAACGTTTATCGAAACCAACGGAGAGGTCAATCCCTATGGGGAAGGGTACAACTAGACGTCATCGGACGAATAGGAAAAACTCGGCGCTTATCGAAACCAATGGAGAGGTAACTCTGTGGGGATAATGATCACAACCAACCGTCAACGGACGACCAGGAAAAACTCGACGTTTACCAAAACCAACGGAGAGGAGGACTCTTCTGGAGAGAGAACAAGACTCAACCAAACGTCAATGGACGATTGGGAAAAACTCGACGTTTATCGACACCAACGGAGAGGAGGAAACTTCACTAGGGAAGGAGGACGACGTTACGAACATCGAAAGATGATGTTTACCGACACCAAAGAAGACCAGACACTTACGCATGACTGGGAAAGCACCGAAAGATGGTGTTTACCGACACCAAAAGAAAGCCAGACACTACGCATGACTGGGAAAGCACCGAAAGATGGTGTTTACCGACACCAAGGAAACAACACGCGCGGGTGCTGACAGGACGACATCTACATATGTCAGGGCCAGGCGACACACTTGCAGGGGTCTCACTGGGGATCAAGGTCACAACAGCGAGCACACAGGAAGGAGCACCAAGAATACCGGGTTGTAGGCATGAAAACCGGTGACCGACCAAGGCGTGAATTGGTTTGTGTTCCAAAACACTCATCATCCTGAAGAGGGCTAGAAAAGCAGTCTTGTTAAAGGATGGACATCCGATTCCACAGGGAATACAAATCTTACTCTGCTGGAGAAAACAATCAAAAGATTGACCAAAGAGTGCATGAGATATATCATCTATAGCCGTCAAAACGTAGATAATACACTCGCATGGACGATTATCCATAACCGGATTGGTTGTTAGATGGATAGATCGACCGACATCATCCTGAAGAGAGCGAAAGCAAACTTGTTAAAGGATGGACATTCGATTCCACAAGGAATACGAATCTTACTCAGTTGGGGAGGACAAAACTTCGACCCAAGAGCGCCTGAGATATATTATCTATAGCCGTCAAAACGTAGATAATATACTCGCATGGAAGATTATCCATAACCGGATTGGTTGTTAAATGGATAAATCGACCGACATCATCCTGAAGAGAGCGAAAGCAAACTTGTTAAAGGATGGACATTCGATTCCGAACAAAGGAATACGAATCTTACTCAACTGGGGAGGACGACTTCGACCCAAGAGCGCATGAGATACATTATCTATAGCCGTCGAAACGTAGATAACATACTCGCATGGAAGATTATCCATAACCGGATTGGTTGTTAAATGGATAAATCGACCGCCAAGAAAGGCATCGGGATACCAGGACTAGGTATGCAAAGATGACCAATCAAAAGGGGAAACCACAAACATTACCAGCAAACGGTGAATGAAAGAGGACCCACTAGGGATAAAGTTGCTTACTCGGAGCAAATATCCGAAAGGTGAAAGGGATATCAATACCGAAACTGGATAATGATAACCACAAAGAGGGGATTACATCTACCGGTTAGTAGGCAGAAAACCACAGAAAAGTAACCGTCATCGACTAGGATGAGCACAAGGGTGTACTCCACAACGGGGAGAAAAGAGGATTCACATCTACCGGTTAGTAGGTAGAAGACCACAAAGATAGGACTTACAGCTACCGGTTCGTAGGTAAAAGCCAACAAACAGTCTGCTGAGAGACAGAGTGAGAAAAAAAAAGGATTTACAACTACCGGGTAGGAGGTAGAAGACCGCAAAGATAGGACTTACAACTACCGGTTCGTAGGTAGAAGCCAACAAATTCCGCTGAGGATAAGATGAATGAGTGCCGGTTAGTGAGAAACTATTCATTTATACCACAGGGAAGCACAAGAGACAGCCACAAGGAAGCCAGTTTAGGATCGATCCAAAAAGGCAAACTGAACCAAGACATCCTAATGAGGAAAGAACTCACTAGGGAAAACCCATCCCAAGGGGAGGGAACGGAAACAACCGTCATCCACGAGGATATAACTCAGTGGGGAAATGCAGAAGGAAATGACAGACACTTTCTGCTTAAGGGGTCAACTCTACATGGAGAGATCAGACACACCTACATCTGCTAGGGAAAAAAGATCCAAGCTGGCAAGATGCTACCAATCGGGGAGTAACAATGCTGGGGATACCCACTCACTTGCGGGGTCACTTGTTGGGAAAACACCTTTCTACCCTGCTGGGGAACCCAATTCTGAAATCGATCCAAGCGATGCTAAACTCTTTCCAACGATCCATTCTTGGTCAATTCACCACGGCCTCGGGCTAATGGATGCGTTTGCAATGCTGATGCATGAGTTTTTTTTTTAGCGTAATGCCCCATGGTTATGGAAATGCTACGCACTAGTGACGCAATATGCTATGCTTATCTATATGATGAATGCATAAAAACACATCTCCTCCAGAGACAACACCGGGGAGCTTCAGGAACTGTGCTTAGGATTTCATTACCACGTCCATTTCCACCCTGCTGGGGAAAGACAACCTTTGCTGGGGATGACCTCCATCGAACCCGAACTGCATGGGATTACTCTGCTAGAGGAGGCAACTAGTCCTTACCTCTACCGGGGATAGCCCCGCCGAACCCGATCCTCTTGGGGACCTTGCTGGGGGAAAACCATCAACATAACCTCTGCTGGGAAGACAACTTCAGACTTGGAAAACAATCACAACTCTGCTGAGGATACGGCAACCTTCAGGCTTGCTGAGGAGGCACCGATCTCGAATCTATTAGGGAGATAACACTCTCACACCCACTGGGGAAATACAGCCTATTGGACACGGCACACCTGTCGAGTCGTCGAACAGCGGCATCCATCGTCCACCCACAGTGTCGACTTTCCACTTTTGAGAACTCCCAGCCTTGCCTAGACTCTTCTGATTCGTCCCACGAAGATCGAATTCCTGGGATCCATACAAACTTTCCAGTCTTTAGACTTTGAAGAGTCTTCTTGATTAGCTTTCCGGGATCGTCGTCGTAATCCTTCACTGTCCCTTCACTGTTCGTCTAACCCTTTGCCCCTGGTCGGGCTCTGCAGGGACCTCCTTTGTCAAAAGATTTCATATCACTACTTGCCAGCGAATGAAGATATCTAACAACACCTGCACAAGAGATTGTTAGATAAAATTGTGCCCCAGGTGTGCCAACACTTCAACATCTTGGTCACTCAAACTTCCGTATAAGATTTCCAGATTTCAATCTTATAAGCATGCATCGGAAGGGACCTCTATGTTTCAAGATGCAAATATTCTTATCAAAATGAACGGATGTTTTCGTAATCAAAGCGGTAATGAAAACAAAAACAAAACTATTTGACTGAACACGCATTTATTGACTGAAACAAAAAAGTGGCTCAGAACTGAGCAACACACAGGAAGCAAACCCTGGAAAGAGGTGATTGCGCACAAAAGGAAAAATCTATCCTAATGGCAATGTGAAACCGTGATCTCATCGGGTTCCAACTCGGTTACACCCCATATGTCCTCAAGACTTTCCGTACTTTCGGCCTTCTGAGCCAGACGCTTCCGATCGATCTCTGTCGGAGATTATCCAAGTCATATCTCAAGCACAAACGACCATGCTGGATGAAGTTGTTCGTTTCATTCCCTCTTTTTCCTGGACCGCCCTTTCGGGTTTCAGTCCACCGGGATACCCTTTTTTGCCCAAGCCGCCCTTGTGGGGTTTTCGACTTGCCGGGTGTACAATTCTTTTCTTTTATTATCCCTAACTTTTGCCCGAACCTTTTCTCTTTTTCTTTTCGGTTCGCCGGGATACCCCTTTTTGCCTGGACTTTTTTCTTTTTTGGTCCAGCGGGTCAATTTTTCACGAAGTATCTTTTAACTGCGTCCGCATCTGCAGGGGATGGAAAATCTTCGTCATCCGTGGTCGTCGACAACGAAGCTTTGTCAGAGAAACCTTTTTGACCACGAATGGACATCCATAACTGTGTGTCCACTTGCCCCACGATCGTTGAGGAGGAAGGATCCTTTTCAACACCATACTCACGATACCCACGAGGTCGCACTTCTTGGTTAACAACACGCTTCATTCACTGGGTACAACTGCCCCACGGCAAATAACTGCCAGCCTCTTTTCCTCAATCAGGCTCAACGTGTCATACCGAGTCCTTAGCCCCTCATCCTTTTCCAAGTTTACGTCCAACGGGACTCCATGACGAAACCTGAGTCTCAAATGGTAGTACCACTTTCATACCTGAGTGAGAAAGGCGTTTCCCCAGTAGATGCACGCACCGAAGTGCGATACCCAGGATACCAGCTTCGTACTCAGCCACCATTGTTGGTGCATTCAAAAGTTATTGGGGAAGCACTAACTCATTCACTTTAAACTCTCCCCATCAAACATCAGAATCCTTTCAGATTCAGGGTCAGGCCCCTCCTCCGGGATCGGTCACTCTCAATCTTTCGATTTGAGTACCTCGAGATGTCCTCATCAGGGACCTCAAACTTCCTTGACTGATAATCATCAGTGGGCTGTATATCATGAATCGATCAGAAGTATTTTCCATCTCGCAACCCATCCAGTCGATGCTAGCTTCTCAAGCACATACTCGATCAGATCCATCTTGGACGTCCACAAAGTGGTATGAACCAGCATACTGTCTCAGTCGGCGAGCAGCCTATGCCAAAGTACATCAAGTTTTCTCGAGCAGTGAGTGTATTGTTTCACAGTCGATAAACTTTTTGCTTAGGTAAATTGCATGCTCTTTTTGACCAGACTCGTCATGCTGACACAGTACGCGCCTCATAGACCCCTCGAGGGCTGTCAAGTACCAGATTAACAGAATCAGAGGTTCCTACAACTTATTCTTTTTCCAGTGCCCCTTGGCAGTCATTATCCTACCTGACCGTTTGATCTCTTTTTGTTTTCGGTTCAGGCATTTCTTGCATTGCTTTTTCTTTTTTTTAGCAGGATCGACCTCGACTCCTCTTTTGTTTACAATAAGCCTCGGCAGCTTACCGGACAGCACTCCACAAGTGCACTGGTTCGGACTCAACCTCAGTCTGAGTAGTTTCGATCCGGTCAAACAATTTGCCCCAGATCCACCGGATGCCCCTCTTCGGCTTGGGACTTTACTATCATGTCATCAACATAGCATTCGATTCTACGATGAATCGTACCATGAAACAAAGTCACTCTGATACGTGGCACCGACGTCCTGCTTCTCTAGAGGACAGTCTTCTCTCCATGGTAGCTTGCGTACAACGACATTGGTACCTGACCCTAGCATATCCTGATATGACCAGGCGAAGGTGTCCACATGCTCCTACCATTCTGCCCTCAACTCGCCTCTGAAGCGGCCTCAATTTTCACTTTCTGACCTCGGCGGTGTCTGGAGTGTCAATCTTGAATCGCTTCTTGTGCGGTTGAATCGCCCTCTCCTCTTGTCTTAACAATCGGGTTAATCTTCCACCAGATCACAATCTTCTTCGCCTTTTTCTTCGGCATGATAGAGCGGATTGTCGAAGTCATACAAAGGTGTAACCGAATTGTTATCAATGAGATCAGGAGGATAGTCACTTTTGAGATCGGAACGAGACAAGTTCAAAAGAAAAACGAAAAAACATTGCCATTTTTTATTTTTTTAAAACTGCAAAAATAAGTGAAAAACAGGGAACACCGTTTTTAATCACAAAAACATCCATTTATTACTGATGCAAAATGTTGCAAAATGAAACACATGAGATGGCCATTACAATGGACCATTACGTTTCGGGCAAAACGTATGGCTTTCATGCAAACAAAAATTGAAAAACAGAAATACTACACTTCAGGATAAGCGACAGTGATGCTTTTGGAGGCTTTCCAGTTGCCTGGTACGCACGACTTTATCCACAACTCGAGCTCACGGTCATAGTCGATCTCTTCACTCACTGAACAAGCATGATCAGGATCCAGCATTCCTGCACTGACAAAGGTGTACAATGGACGACGTCCTCTGTTTGGTCTAGACGACTTTTGATCCGGTTGATAGCCAATCCCGAACATGTCTGCCTTTACCACAATGTCAATGATCCTGCCCCAGCCTTGGGCCTCTTGGTTCTTCACCACCTCTAGAGCTTGTTTATAAGAAGAAATGGACAGCTTCTTCTCTTTCTCAGCAACAAGGACATTCTCCACCTTGACGGTTTCGATCACTTGACTGGGTGTTTCAACTTTTTCAATGTCCATTTCTACTTCTATCATCTTCTGGGTCGTGTCTCTCATCAATACACACCCCTTTATGGTGACGGTCGCACAACAATTACCAATAACAGGGAAAGCTCCATCCTTCATCAGAGGTTCTGGGACCACAAACATTGGAACTTTTAACTGATCCTCCTCAGTCACCCCCATTCCTTTCTTGTCCTTTTCCACCATCTTCACTTTTATAGGACCCTGCCTGGGTACGGGGTTAACATCACCATTCATTATCTGTGCCAAGATGATGGTCTTGGAGTCCACCATGTCTTGGACAACATGCTTGAAAGCCCTACAACCCTCAATACTGTGTCCGGGTGCCTCAGAATGGAACTCGCACCTGGCATTCTCATCATAGTGTGCAGGCCTCCGCTGCCGTTCTATGGGAATCAATATCCTTGGCCGGACTAACCCCGGATCCCTCAATCTTTTGAACAGAAGAGTATAAGTCACAGGCGGCTCCTCAAACTGACGATCAACTTTCTCCTTCTTCACTAGGCTCTTAGCCCTCGGTGCTCTCTGTTGAGGTGGTAGTTGTTGCGGTGGTACAGGTGGATTACCAACAGGAGTGATTACAGTGGCAGCATAAGGGTGATAACGATCCTTACTGCGTTCTTTCTTTGTCTCCACACCTCCTGATTCAACCTCCTTTTTGAGTGGACCACGGCAAGATGGTTTCTTTGCTACTGTGTCAGAGGGGTTGTTTGCTTCGGCTGACAGAGTCTTTCCCTGAACTTTCTCCTTGATCATCCAGCCTTCAATTCTTTCCAATCTCTCAGCCATTGCTTTCTGCCCTAAGGCAAGCCCTAGCACTACACTGAACAACTCCCTCATCATCTCTTTCAGCTCGAGAATGTCGGCGTTAGGCGGATCCATCAGTCTGGATTTGCTGAGTTTGACTGGATATCTGAATGGAAGAGCTATACGCACCGGTTGACACCTGCACAACAGCAAATGGGTTAGTATGACTCACGCATGCAATGTCTATCCGTATTCTGTCCTCCGATTCTGGCTTCATCGAGACGGATAATTTTTCAATAACATTCTGACACCTGGATATCTCTCAACCAGAATCTTAATCAAAAAAGTGGACCCTGAGTATGGACAAACATGGGTTGAATGCAGATGAATGCGAAATGAGACTGATGCAAATGCATGAATGCAGGTCACTGTGCCACCAAGTCATCTGAAGACCCATCAAATCTCTGGACCAGTCACGGTCATCTGAAGGACTAAGTCACCATAAATCCAACTTGGGGAGTTCCGAAATAAACGGAACCAGAAGTTACATCACTATCATCACAGGAACATCCGCTGAACGGATGACAACCAGATACTCTGAACAGGTACTCTCAAATTCAACCCGGGGATCCGAAATAAACGGAACCCGCTGATAAACCACGGACAGAACTCCGGCGTCCCAGAAATAAATGTCCATAATTCACAGTCGCCATCAGCACCAAGAGTCACCAACAAGTCACCGACAAGTCACCAACTGTACCTGTAATAATGATCATCTCTCCCCACTCACGGGTGTCATCTAGGCCAGGGTAAGGTCGAGAGAAACGCAGGATAAACAACCCTTTCAAGAATATCATCCTGTGCACACCCGATGTATGCACCGATAATACCCCATCAGAGTCTGAACTGCTCGTGATATCAATGTTCCGCTAAGTGGCGCATACCACCCGCTTCCCATGAATCACTCTATTCTTAATTTTCCTAGATTTCACTCATAGCCTGGGTATTGGGCCTTTTACCTCGAGTAACTCCCACCCCAAACAGAGAGAACACAGCACAGCCAGCACAGATGAATATGAATGAATGCAAACATTAATGCAAACAATAAATGCAAACAATAAACAAATGAATGCAATAAATAACAGCAAACAGCAACCAAAGCCCTAACCTAGAGAGCGCTAGGGGAGACTCGCTTAGGGAAGATGGACCAGCAAGAGGTCAACTTCCTCTCCCCAGCAGAGTTGCCAGCTGTCGTATTACGCGAAAAACCGGCGGGAAACAAGAACAACAGAGCCGCCACCGTGCGTTATTTATCCCAAAAGAGGGAAAGGAAACGCTCGAAGTAAACCTGGAAAAGACATGGTCTCGCGACCAAAGAGAATGGGATCGGGAGTCGGTTATGCGAAGGGAAGGTATTAGCAACCCTACGCATCCGTCGTACTCGACGGGATCCACGCACAATAGGAAGGAAAATGGTTGCTAAAACACTGCTCAAAACATCAAACACACACTGGCTGAAAGAGACACAGGAAAACAAACAAGACTGACTCGGTAAGATATCGCATCCTGGGCCTACTTAGTCTATCAAGCATAGACATCAAAGTCAAAGTAGTTCGGACTGGGGGAAAACATGCTCGCTAGGATGTCGCATCCTATGCATACGTATCTTCTTGGACGAAGAAGAATCAGAGCATTCGTAGCTCGGCTCACGCACACAAACAAAACCACACAAACGCGGGCAAACATGGAACCCGAATGCCAATCGCTGGACTTATATCAGCTTCCGAACCAAACACACCCACACTGGAACCTGAATGCCAATTGATGGACTTATACCGGACTCCAAGCACACAACAAGAGGATACGGAATGCCAATCGCTGGGCTTACATCCATCTCCTGACACACACAGGAAGAAGAAGGGTCTCGATTGCAACCAGGGCAAGAGAAAGGGAAGGTCTCAATCGCAACGAGGGCGAGAGAAAAGAATTAGTGTTAGTTGTTAGTCAAACTCGACAAGACATCGCATCTCGTGCCTACGTATCTCATCTGGACATGAGAATCAGAGTTGCCGTAGTTCGGCTAAACTATTCCTGTTGGTTTGTGTTTTCTAAGTGGATAACGTCACTATGCAATCTACCGGATGCTCGACCTTTGGAGACTTACTCACCTGTAGTAGAAGGAGTTGACGTATCCTTAAGAGGGGATAATGTTTGTTTGTGTTTTAGGAAAGCTCAAGCAAGAAAGGAAGTCCTATACGAAGGAACCGTGCTACCTTAATTGACATGCAAACGAGACTACGCGGAGTCTAACAAACCTAGGGGATACAATCACACCACACAAACACATACAGCATGAAATAAACACACCAACAAGGGGCTCAAACATCAAGGCTAGGCTTTAGTTGAGGGGTCATGTCAACCTCGACAAACAAGCCTCTGTATCAAGGTGAGGTTAGCTCTTAACCTTGACATTGAGAGTCAAGGTGAAGCTGATGAAAGGTGAGTGAAGATGAGACTTCACAGCTCTTATCCCTGGCCTGGGAGAGCTTTCAGACAATGAAGTGTGGGTTCAGAAAGTGGGAACCCTTCTACACTTATGACACTGACTCAACTGATCTTGGGTTAATGTCCACAAGGCATCAACATGTGATGTGAGCCAAGGGACGACTCAACAGAATAGCAGGAGGTGGACTACACACCTCTTGTGTCTGCCAATTGCCTTAACAAAGGTCTTTTCCTGCTTAGGGACAAAAATAAACAAGCACAAACATCGCCTCTTAAGGAGGACTTCAGACAGGTGCCTGGCCAAGTAACAGGCCAGGTCTTCCAGACTACATGGAGACAAGAGATTCTACCTCAATGCTAATGCTATCAAGCAAAGCAAGCAAGTTCACAAGGAACTATAGCAACTAAGGTACCTGAAATCAATCAAATATAACCAGTATACCAATCACAAAGTCAAAACAGACAAAAATAAGAAACAACAGTCAACACAATCAATCACAGGTGCAAAGCACAAACTCAAAGCAAATGAGCTAGCATCCTACAAAACAAACCAAGTTAGTCCATAACAATTAAATAAACCAAACTCAATCAACTTGAATTAATCTCCTTAAAGCAATTGCTTCTTCAACCTGAAAACAAAATCAAATGTGAGAAGTAAACCCTTAGGCCAAAGCCTAGGGTCAAAGGAGGAGAAAATATTTAAAATAGAACTTGAAACTGGATCAAAATCAAGGTTTATCAATCAAGAACAAAGTCTACTTGGTCTCACATCAAAACTATGCACCAATTGCATTTCATAAGCAAATCATGTCAAACTAGGCAAGTTAAGAACTCAATGATGTAAACAGAATGAACACCAGTATATCAATACCAAAATGGCTCAATAAATTCCAGGAAAAATCATGCTTAAACAGAACACATTCAATGAGCAACACACCAAATTTCATGGTAATTGGACAAAGGGAAGCAAGTCAATCAAAATCAACAAATCATGGTATGCAAAAGCAAGCTCAAACAAGGCATCAAATCAATCATCAACTTTAGGCAAGTGTAAAACAGAAATGGCATAAGATAAATGAATGAAACCAAAGCCATGATACACTTCAACATGTTAAGCACCCCTGTACAAAATTTCAGGCTCATGTGATAAGGCATAAGGATTTCACAAAGCATGGAAGTTCCACACTCAATAAGAGTTCACAAATGACCAAACAGCAAAGAAAAATATCAAACAAATTGAAAATGCCTTCAAAAAATCCAGGAAAAATCACAAGCAAACTAGACGTTCAGAAGTATTAGCATACAAAAATCCAGAGCAATTGGTATAGCATAAGCATGGAAAATAAAATCAAGATCATGAATAATACATGGTGTGACACCAATTGTCACACCTCCAAAGATTACATAATAACTCACAATCCAGGAACTCAAAAATAGCAAACCATATACCAAAATGACCAGGAGCGAGTCAAGATCATGCATACAAAATTTCAGGTATTTCCAATTAAGCATCAAGATTTCATGCATGAAAAGATGAGCAAGGTGCAAGATATGGTATTCACAAACAAACCTTAGGCATTTTAAAAATCTAACCGTGCACAAATTTATTAAAAATGTCCATAAAATAATAGACATGATGATGAACAAATCAAAAAAAGAATCATGAATTTTGGATGTGTATTTTTTGATTTATCAATTTTTGACTGTGGAAAAGAAATAAAAAAATGCATGAGAAAGCTTATACATGAACATGTGAATGCTTGGAAAACAATAAATGCAAGGCAAAGCTTTTGTAGCCAGCGGGGAATCGAACCCCTGGCCTATTCAAATTGAGCGCGTTTTGCTCAAAACGCCTCGTTTCATTAAAAGGCGTGGCGCCTTTTGATTGGTCCATGGCGCGGGAAACACAAATTCAAAAGCAAAGGCAAGGCAAATGGATCTAACGCGAATCTGGAAATGGAATTCATGACATTCATCACGTGTTCTTGATGTTCTTCATCATCAAGAACAAAGTCTCACAGAAATGCATGAGGCATACATCATTGGAACCAACATTCGACATACATCACTAATCCATCATTCATTTGACCTAAATCTGATCATGTTCAACGAATCGAGCAAACACAAATTCAATCCTCAATCTTCAAATCAACATAACTTTATCAATACTGCATGGTTTTAAGAGATCTAAGTTGCATAATACTCTACGTTTCAAGATCTACAAAAGCCATATAGTAATTGCAAGAATTGGATCGATCGAGTTCTGACCTTAGTGATGATGCAGTTCTTGATTAGCTTGCTTCAAGGCTCCAAAGTGCAAAATAGATGTTGATTGATGCAAGGGAAGATGAATGAAGGAGGTTCTTCAGCTCAAAACAGCTTAGGTTCAATGAATTCTCAAACTGCCATGTGAATGCACTAGGTTTCAACAGTCAAGAATCTTCAAGTTTTGCCACGATTCTTCTTCAACAGTTCTTCACTAGCATCTGCAGATCAGGATTAACGCAAGCACAAGCCAAAAGAATGAAGAATTTCGATGGAAATGGTGAAAAATGCTTGAACCAATTTGAGAGAATTTGGATGAATTTCAGTTTGGATCTGAGGAAATGAATGTGTTAATCTGATTTCTGTTACAATTAAGCATATATACTCCTCTTAATCCAATTGCTAAACATGATTAAGCCAAATCAAAGTGATTAGAGGAAATGGAGTTTTATGTAACTTGGCCAAAATGCCCTTTTCCAAATAGAACCAATGGAACAGTGAAATATCTTTTGAAGCAAATCCAAATTTCAGTTTATGAGCTGTTGGAAGTGGTTTGGTGTGAAAATTGCACATACTTTTCAAATTCACCTTTTTTCCCACCAAAATTTAAATTGATCACTTGAAAAATGCACTTTTTATGTAATGATTTTTGATGAAATATGATGATGGATTATGAAAGTACATGTCAAATGTGACTTGCTCAAAAAAGAATCACCCAATTTGGCCAAATGGTTCAAGAGTTATGCCACCTTGAAGTTCAACTTTTCTTGAAAATGATTTGATCATAACTTGCCAACCACACATGAGAAATGAGTGTTCTTGGACTTTTTGGAAAGGTGAGAGTAAGATCTTCAACTTTCATGTTGGACAAAATTCCATTTGAAGCTTGTATGATGATGTAAATATGAGGAGAAGAACTTTCCATTTTTGGCAGTTTCCAATTACAGGTCACTTGCTACTTTTGGAAACTTTTCATCTGACCTCAAATTCTTCAATCTTGATCTTTGAAATGCCAAATGAGACTTGTATGGACATGAATGAAGCCTTTCAAACCATCTCCCACCTTCAAATCCATGAATTCAGGCACAATTGACCACAGTTGACCACAATTGACTTTCTAGGGTTTCAGATGAAATTCAGCTTGACTGTTGAGCTCTGATCATCCAATCTTTGGCCAAACCACTTCAAAATGATCACATAATCATATGAACTTGATACCCCAACCCCAGGGCTTTGCTTTCTTGAAAATGCACTTGCTTGCTTGCTTGACTGATTCTCCTGATCAGTTGACCTAATCTTGTCTTATGACTTGCACTTGGGCAAATGGACAATGCAATGTTATGCAGTGGACTATGTTATGTTAATGACCTAACATGAAAAATGAAATGTACAAAATGGGAGGTGCAAATTTGAGGTGCTATAGTAATGTCTAACCACGACTAGTCGTATGACCTTAGTGATCCCAATAAAACCTCCACCAAGTGAATGGACTTGCAAGTTAACTTGTTAAGGACTAATTCCACACAAGTTAACAAGACTATGCCATTCTCTTATCATAAGTGCACTCGAGTTCGGGTATAGAACTCATCTCACAAGAAACCACCAAGCATACAAGCAATTAATATATCAAGCAATTCATACATTACAAACAATACATTCATCCTAAATTTGCACAAAAATATGCCACAAATAAATATAAACATACAACACATACAAGTAAAAAGTAGGCTAAACACACGGGGCTTGTGTCGCCAGCAGAGTCGCATCTTTTCTGTAGCGGGGTTTTCGTTACTTTTAGGTTTATTGACTAAACCAAAAGTCACCATACAATTCGAGTTGCCACCGCACTTTTATTTGTCCAAAGGAAAGGCTAAAAAGCGTACAAAAGCCAAGTAAGAAGTTTTTCAAATAAAAAACTAATAAAAAAGTCAGAGATTTAGGTAAGGGGGTTGGTTATGAAATGGGAAGGTTTTACGCACCCAAAACATCCTTAGTACTCTAAGGGAACCCTTTTTGCAAATATGTGTTGTAGGTTGGTATTGTGAAAAGATTTGTGCAAAAAGATGGGAGGGATGAGAAGAGAATAGATTATATTTACAAATTTTGTTGTTTGAATGGATGAACCCATTGCCTATGTACCATCACAAAGGAGGATCAAAACCTCGTAGTTTGTGGTAAAAATTTCAAAGATTGGTGAATTGATTTTAATCAAAAGCCTTAAGGTCTTTTGTTATAAAAGGGAGAGAACTCAACCTAAACCAACAATCCACCATATGAGGAAGGCTTCAACATGCTAGTGAGGGGTTAACCCTATAATAAGCATGGAAGGCTTATAATCCAACACTAAGGATGAGGTGAGATTTACATCAATCACTATGATAACTCAAACCTGTGACTAATGTTTTTGAAAAGGTTTTAACAAGTGGCCATTGGAACCACAAAAACAACTTGAAATAGGTTATATTTACAAGTTAAATTTATTTACAAAATGAGGTTAAAGTTGGATTAAAGTTTATTTACAATGAGTATTTATGAAAATGGTTTTGAAAAGTCAAAGGCCTAAGGCCTAGGTTTCTAATATGAAATAAAGTCAAAGTTTTGAAAATGATTTTTGGCTTGGTTAGAGGGGGGAGAAGAGAGAAGGGCTATTCCTAAGGCATACAAAGATAAGAGGGGAGAGAAAACCCTTGGAGTTCCTTTTCTTGGAGTCATATAGAGATGACTCAAGATGCTCCTTTCCTTTGGATTTAGCACACAAAACAAGCAATCAATAGTTTGAATTCAAGCTCCTAGGATCTCCATTTGGCTTGGCTCTTAACTTGGTTACTCATGACAATGGTCCTCTTTTCACAATCTTAAGATGAGGTTCCTATCACACAAAAGCACACATCAAAAATCTCACAACATAATAAAGGGAATGGACAAAGAATAAGTTTGAGGAGAAGTCCTTTTAGGTCAACTTTGAATTTTAGAATTCTAAATGCATGAGGCCTAGTTGCTCTTCAACATATTTTGCATTCTAAAGGCATGGGGCCTAGTAGCTCTTGAACTCCTTTAAGCATGGGTAAATCCTAATTCTAAGTCCTTTCTCCTTTTGCATTTTTGTTCACATCAAAACAACACAAAACAACACAAAATAACATAAAATAGCAATATATTTATATACAATAATGGGCTCAAATGAGCAAAAGAAAAATGACATTAACATAAAATATATGCTCAAGTGATCAAAGATGAAAATCAAGATGAATAATGAACAAGAAATAAATGACATTAAAAGTAAATAACAAGAATTTAAAAGCTCAAATTAAACTTAGTAGTTAGTATAGTTATGTTAGCTTGTCATAAAACAATGTAGCACTATGTTAAGCAATCGTAAGTGGACTAATATAGTAGCCACACCTATCTGAGGCCGGTCAATAAGAATATAGGCAAAGAACACAAGTTAGAGGTCATGACTAGTAATCCAAGCTCCATAAACTTGCCATGCCAAACAAAAGGGGAAGGGCGTTGTATTGACTTTTGGTTATTTGCTTGACCAAGAAGATTAAACTCCTATTTGTCAAGACCAACCTCAAGACTTTAACTCATTGGCCATTGAGGGAAAGAAAGGGATGAAGATGAAATGGAGGGGGCTAAGAAGTCAACAACCAATCCCAATTGATCAAGGGATAACTCATCCTTTATCAAATTCATTCATCTTTCTAGGTGATGATCCTTAAGGATTCTCAAACCACAAGATCCAATGAATTTGATCAAAGTTGAATCAATTCAACCTTAATCAACACCAAACAGAAGAGGAATGAATATAACAAGTCAAGAAGTCAATAATATTTTTTTGGTATTTTTTGAATTAAAAGAAAATACAAATAAAAAATAAACAAAGTTGAACCTCAAATTCAATTCAAAGCAACTTCAAAAAGTCCAATTAAATTTTCATAGGTTCAACATAGTCAAACAAACTTTGATTAATTTTCTCACAAATTTTTAAAGTCAGAAAGTAATTAAAGTCAATTAGAAACAACCAAATAATAGCATAATATGAATTAAAATCTCAAATAATCTCAAAACAAATAAGAAATTGTTGAGACTATTTTTCATTGACTTATCATGGTCCATAGTTGCTAGAAAATATTTTTGTATTTTTTAAAAGTCAAAAGGCATTTTAAAATGAATCAAAATCATTAAAAACCGAATAATTCATGAAAAATATCAAATGAAGTCACAAAAATAATTAAAAATCATAATATGAAACTAGATTTTTCAAGAAAAATTTCAAAGTTGGTCTCATATTTTTCTGACTTCATATGAATTTTTAATGAATTATTGAAAATAGAATGAATTAAAAGAAAATAAAAAGAAAAGAAAATAAACGAAAAATGCCGAGCCACCGGATTCATTTCACTAATTGGCGTGGCAATGGTGCACGACTTGGATCTGATGATGCACGGTGGGCTCAAGTCAACAGCGCCACATGATGAATTAAAACAAGTAATTAAAAGGAAAGCACAAGATTAGATCGTGAGAGAGAGAGATCGAAGGGCTAGAACCATTACACGTGGTGGTGGCGGTGGAAACCATCATCTTCTCCGGTCAGCCAAACAGATTCCGGCCAGAATTGCAGGAAAGTAAACCTCATCAAAAATGGAAAACAAGGACATGGAAATGAAGCTCATGTGATGTAGATCATCACTGTACCATTGGACTTCTTTCATTCTTCCTATATTGAGAGAAAGATGAAGGATAAAATCATGGTGTCCACACTGATTGTTCATGAAATGGCAAATTGATTACACCAAAAGCTTGACTCAAGCATGAGGACTTCAGAGAACCACAGAAACCAAAGAATACTACATTGAATTGTGAGTTTCAGATCCAAACAGTTTGAGTTTATACCTTGAAAATGATGAGCTTCTGGTCACGAATCCATCAAGCTTTTTGCTCCTCTTTGATCTTTGAATATAGGGAAGATGATTGGCTAAGGAATCTAGCTTTGAAACTCAACTAATGTTGCTGAATTTCAAGCTCGAAAAATCTGAAAAAATGGTGAATGATTCCTTTAATGAGGGTATGGTTTCAGTTCTGTAGCATGTGGGATCTCCAAAAGGTTATGAAATGAGGGAGATGAGGCCTTTATTTGTAGCTGAATGCATCTGATCATCACACTTTACTCATGTGCATGGGATTTGAAATTTTGAGTGCATGGGCCTTTGTGGACGTGTGACAGGCCCATGGATGGCTAAAGGAGCTTGCTGAGATCATATGGAAGGTGTCGCAACGCGAAAAACAACCGGCGGAAAAAACAACAGGTTTACAGAGCCGCCCCCGACGCTATTCATCCTATGACGGAAAGGAAGCGCAGGACTAACCTAAGAAAAGGAAAGGAACGGTCTTACGACCAGAGATTACAGGGTACGGGAGTCGGTTACGCAAGGGGAAGGTATTAGCACCCCTCACGTCCGCCGTACTCGACGGGATCCACGCTCAAAAGGATAGGATAAGGTTGCTAATAAACTGCTCAAAGAAAACTGCACAAACTGGAATAATAAAACAGGTGAAGGAAGATGGAGGAAATGGACTCGGCAGGATGTCGCATCCTGGGCCTACGTAGTTTGTCAGAAACAAACATCAGAGTCTAAGTAGTTCAGGGAAATGGGAAACATGCTCGCTAGGACATCGCATCCTATGCCTACGTATCTTCTCTATCTAGAGTAAGAATCAGAGCACTCGTAGCTCGGCTAACGCACGCCGAAACAAAACACCGAAAAGAGACGCTGAGACGTCAAAAGAAACACACAACAGGAAACAGAATGCCAATACATGGACTTAGATCCGACTCCAAATGAAAACACACAAGGAAATAGAATGCCAATACATGGACTTACATCCGACTCCGAACAAAACCACAAACAAGGAAACAGAATGCCAATAGATGGTCTTACATCCGACTCCAAACAAAAACCACACGCTAACCAGCGAATACCAAAGAAAGAGGTTATCGGATTGACAAACTAATAGGGAGTCTGGAACTCGAGCCTAATAGTTGTCACACAAACACAAAGAGACACTGAAATGTCAAAAGAAACAAAGAGGCTGAACACACTAAAAAAAACAAAAGGTTGAAAAGAAAAAAAGGCGAAAAAGAAAAAGGGTGAACAAACAAACTAATAGGGAGCCTGGAACTCGAGCCTAATAGTTGCCACAAAAAAAGAAAAGGTTGCCCGGAGAGATTTCGCTCGATCTCCTGCCTACGTATCTCATCTGGTATGAGAATCAGGGCGACGTAGTTCCCCTTAATAGGGGAGAAACTCTCCTAACCAGAGACTAGGGAAATAACAAACTAAAAGGGAGACTGACTCGAGCCTAATAGTTGTCATGCAAACGATAATCCCTAAATTGAGGTCTCTAACAAGAGTTTGACTCACACAGAAAGCGAGTCAACTCAAGTCTATCTCTACATACGTTCAACTTCCTCGAAAGTTGATCCTACGACTCCTACAGAAAAGGAGACGAGAAGTGGAAAGCAGATAACCACATCAAAAGCAATCATCACACTCTATATACAAACAAGAGGCTCAGACAAATGGTTGGGCTTTAGTCAAGAGGGGTCATATCAACCTCGACAAACAAGCCAAACTTGTAGGGGTATGCTGAAGCTCTTAACCACTAACATTGAGAGTTATGGTGAAGCTGATGAAAGGTGGTTGATGGGAAAATAGCAAGTGTACTATTTTTCTCACTGTAGTAATAAAAGGAAAATTCCCCGTTTGTCGATCTCAAGGACTGCTTGACGATACAGAGTTTATAGATTGTTTCAATTAGACAAAAGCCTTTGGTTTTTGTGTTGTGAGTAATTATCCTACCAATTGCAAATAAGTAAAGCAAGTGAAAAGGTTGAACGAGATACAAATGAGAGACGATTGCTAGGGTCGGTGAATGAAACTTCCTGTAACAGATATAATTTATGAAGGCTAAGACAATATTCCTGTCAAATTAATTCCGGTCCTCAAGGGTATCTATTCCTAAGTCCTTAGTAAACAGACCTTTGATTATGTAACCTAATTACTATGTCCATAAACAATTAAGTTCATACTCAAACATTCAAATATCAAGAATTACCGGTCAGATAGAAAATCCCTAGTCCTAGGTTATTTTTACTATCCAAAGTTCTTATCCAGGTCAATGAATAATCGCTGTCCAGCTTAAACTATTCATATTAATCATCACTCGTTGGTCCGACGAATAAAGCATACAGAACGGTAATAAGAACAAATCAATGGAAAAGAATAACTAAGCAATGCATTCATAAACATCAAATCTGTCACATTCAGAATCAGGGTCACCCCCCTAGCAATGGGGGGTTTAGCTACTCATACTAGAAATAAAAACAAAGATTAATATTGTTGTCATTACAGAATTTCGTGAGGAATCAATCTTCAATAGTCGGAAAACTCTTGAACATATGAATCCTTTGATATTCGTCGAGTCTCCAGCTCTCAAAACGCGTCTTTTTTCTCTCCAAAACGTCCAACCCCCGGAAAATCGTGGTCTGGCCTCTTAATAGCTCTTCAGTTGGATTTTTCCTGATTTTGTGCTCCATACGCGTATTGAGCTGTCCCATACGCGTATTGGCTGGTCTCAAACGCGTACTGCACGTAACACAGCCTCTGATACGCGTATTTCCCAGTCTGGTACGCGTATTGCCCAGACTGGTACGCGTATTGCCCAGGCTGGTACGCGTATCACCAGAAGCTTGTCTTTTGGCTGAATTTTCCATCCCTCTGGTCATTTACGTATGCTACGCGTACTGGGAAGGCCCATACGCGTATCATGTAAGGCCATACGCGTATGGACAACAGGTTCTCCAGAAAAATGATTTTTTCTTCCGTTTTCTTGCTCGGGCTCAATTTCTCATCTGACGTTTGATTCCCTGAGCTTCCAAACTAGTTTTTTACCTGCTAACATACCCAAAAGTGTAAAATATCCTCAAGAAACTCATCAGTAACAACACACTTAATATTATAGAATTGAGCTTATATCTAACTAAAAATGCTTCAGTTTACATAGTTTACCTGACTTATTTACGGTTAAATAGTGTAATGTCTAGCATAATTGGTGACTGATCACAACCCCAAACTTAGCTTGTTGCTTGTCCTCAAGTAACATTTTATTACCATCAAAGATCATGTCACCCCAAACTTACTGTAAAACAGTTCTTACCACAATACTGCTGAAATCTTTCGCACTGGACCTCTTGATGTTTTTCAGGTTTTCTGATTCTTCCACATAGCCAACGAGCTAGAAACTCTTTCCCTCAGAGATATGACTTTGCCTGTCAGCTTATATCACACTCTCACCAAGTCTCTCTGGGTTAAAGTATTATCACTCTCAAATCACAATATGCAATATCAAATCAGAAGTTTGAATAAATTCTCTCATCCTATCAACATGTACAATCACATACACTATTTGAGGTATTTTAGGGTTGTAACGGGGCTTTGGTTTAGGTAGGGTATGAAATTGGAACAAGGGTTGTTTTTTTTTTTCTTTTTGGGTTGTAACGGGGTTTTGGTTTAGATAGGCTATGAAATTTGAACAAAGGTTTTTGGTTCAGAGTACATGAAATCATTCTCTCACTACGTTTCTTTTCTATTATTCCTGTAGGGTTATGCAATCCTCTTTTCCTTTTATCTATAGTGAATGTAGCATCTTTCAAAAGCTGTTCTTTTATTGTTTTTCGCTTTTCTCTTTCTTTCTTCTCATGTTGTTGTTTTTTTTTTCTTTTTTTTTTCTTTTTTTTTTCTTTTTTCTTTTATTCGACATTCACTTACTATTCATGTACTGCAAAGCTACCCCAAACTTAAAGGTTGCTATTCCAACAGCAACCCCAAACTTAGATAGAAACGTAGAGATGAAATCAATTCTCACATACTCTGAACAGGGTAGGATAGGTACAAGGTCATGGCTTTAGAAAAAAAAACGGGTATATCAAAAATAAATGGTTAACAGGCTCAACAGGGTAAAACAATGGATAATAATAATAATGGGATGGCTAGAAAGGCTCTAGGTGATAAACAAAAAACATGCCTCAGTGTGTGTATTCGTACAACTAATAATAACAAATGAACATACGCAAACCAAGATTGATAAAGACATACCTGATATCTCTCATATGATGATAAGTATTTGGCTTTTTATGATCTCACCAGGACGGGTTAAGCTGACTTGTTCTATCTTACCTCTGAGTTCAAAGCCCATGCTCGTGGTTCTGATGTTAATCTTAACCAGTGCGTCCAATCATAAACAACAGTATCTACAGTCAGGGGACTGAAAGAGAGGACGCCCCAAGTAGTTGGTGTAAATGATCAAGAAAACCAATAGCCAGACATAGTCACGTATCTAACGAAATAAACAGGAAAATGGAGGTAAACCAACTCAAATTCATTAGATAAAGCCAACCCATAATAGGTGGTTACATCACAACAACAAAAATTAAAAACTGAATAAATAATAAAAAAAACAAGAATTACACAAAGAAAACCAAAAGTACAAAAAACATAATCAAAATCAATCACTCTGTCCACCGTCCTGCATATGGGTATCAAAGTTAATCATATCTGTCGGATCCAACATAGTGTGCCCTCGTGCGAAGGCAGAGATAGGCGTCAATGTCTCTGTGTTGCCCGACGGAGTATGCTGCTGCTGAGGTGGTGTCTGGTGCGGTGGCTGCTGCGGAATCTCTCCCCCTATCTGAACTGGCTGGTTCCACCAAGGAAAGGTGAACTGGCCAAAGTGAGGTGCTGGAGGCGGTCCGGAGAATCTATCTCTAAAGCGCTGTGCCTCCTCCCACAGATCTGTCTGATGAGTAAGAACTCTCCCTGACAGTCCATACTAAAAGCAGAAGTCCTGCATAACACAAAACTGTGACATCTGCATCCGGTACTCTCTGGAGTTCTCATCAATTGGAGGAGGCTGAGGTGGCTGTGTCTCTGCTGCATTCGGCTGAGCCTCCTGGTGCGGAGCACTGGTGCTTCCCTCCCTGTCTCGCGGTCGCCTCAGAGGTCGGGGCGGATCATCTGTGACCGTCCTCTCCTTCATCCAATGGGCGTTCAGCGGTGCAGCCGGTCGCAACATCAGCGAATCAGAGAAATCCGGAACACCCGCTTTCTTGCACAGCAGGTAAATCACAGTCGCATGGCCTAAGGATTTCTTTGGCGACTGAGCGATGTCATCCATATCAGCAGCGATGATCTGGCCAATATTCACTTGTTTCTGATGCAGGATCTGATGGAGCAGTAGGGCACGCTCTGATATCAATTCCGACCCGCTCCGATTAGTGCTCAAATTATGATGAATGAAATATGCCAATGCCTTAGGAATCGGAGCTAGATCAACTACCATAATCTTCGCCGGAGAGATTTTTGAAGTGGGAGCCCAATCGTGACCTGGCCTAATCAGTGAGTTTTTCATATCAGTGTATGGCCAGTAGTTCTTGTCAGACCGTTTCATTTCGGCAAACGGGCAAACGGAATCATAGAATTTGCATTTCAGCATACTGTTAATCGTCTTCCCATCATATTTGATAACTTTGCCCCTTACCCATGAAACGAACGCTGCATTTCCTGTGGGATCGTCTTCATCGGATGTTACCCGTAGTGCATTAGCGTAAAACTCCCAGATCAGATCCAGTGAAACCGGTTGGATTTTGTCATTGAAGTAGATCAACTTCTGCCTTTTTAGAATATTAGTGACCTCTGGATACGTGTCATTCTGATACATCCAATGTTTTTCTTCGACCATGCTTCGACTCTTGATTTGCTCATATCTATCTTCATGGTAGGTGGTACGGAATGTGTTGACTTCGTTTGGTGATTGAGACATGATATTGATCTGTAAACTGAATGAAAGAGAAGAAAACAGAGAAAAATCACAGCAATACGCACAAAACACGTAACGAAAAAGTGAGAAAATGAAGTCCGTACGGACAAAAACTATATAAGCATGCCCATAAAACTGATACGCGTATCATACGCTGCCAATACGCGTATCTGGCTCCCATACGCGTACCATACGCGTATCAATATGCCATACGCGTATCATACGCTGCTGAAACAAGTGCAAAAAGTGATCTGCGTAACAGATCACGTATCATAATGTGATACGCGTATGGCCTGGTTCCTTACGCGTATCATACGCGTATTCTTCTTCTTTACGCGTATCATACGCGTTTCACCAGAGGGGTGCATTTTTTTGTCCAATACGTGTATCATGAGATCCATATGCGTATTGGCAGATTCATTTTCACAATTTTTTTTTTCTATTTTTAAAATTTTTTTTCTTAAAAGAAACTGACTCGGGAAAAATAAAATGACAAAATCAATCAAACCTCCCTTGGGTTGCCTCCCAAGCAGCGCTTCGTTTAACGTCGCATGGCTCGACGGGACACCTCATACTCAGATGAGTTTAACAGTTTCAATTGGTCCCCCTTCACCGGGATTGTATGGTTTCAACCTCTGACCATTGACTTTGAAGGTGTCGCCATTCTTCTCATTTTTAAGCTCTATTGCTCCATAAGGAAGTACTTTGTTAATGACGAACGGTCCTGACCATCTTGACTTGAATTTCCCTTGGAACAGCTTCAACCTGGAATTAAACAGCAGTACAAGTTGTCCCTCCCGAAATTCCCTCTTCTGGATCTTTTGATCATGCCATTTTTTTGTTTGTTCTTTGTAAATTTTGGCATTTTCATAAGCTTGATTCCTGAATTCTTCCAACTCATGAAGTTGAAGAATTCGGGATTCACCAGCTTTAAAAAGATCACAGTTTAGGAATTTGGAGGCCCAAAAGGCTCTGTGCTCGAGTTCGAGTGGTAAATGACAAGCCTTACCGTAAACTAATTGATAGGGGGACATACCTATTGGTGTTTTAAATGCAGTCCTGTATGCCCATAATGCATCATCCAACTTTACTGACCAATCTTTCCGAGAAGCACTTACCGTTTTTTCTAAGATCTGCTTTATTTGACGGTTGGATACTTCCACTTGCCCACTCGTCTGGGGGTGATATGGTGTGGCTATCTTATGTTTGACATTATACTTCTTCAACAGATTCTCCAAGAGTTTATTTATAAAATGCGTACCTTGGTCACTAATTAAAGCCCGTGGTACCCCAAACCTAGAGAAGATGTTATGCCTCAAGAACTTCACCACCACTTTAGCATCATTTGTTGGTAATGCCACAACCTCTACCCACTTTGACACATAATCGACCGCAACCAATATGTAATTCTTACCCGACGATGGCGGAAACGGTCCCATAAAATCAATTCCCCAAACATCAAACAGCTCCACTTCTAGCATGGAGTTTTGCGGCATCTGATTCCGCTTTGTAATGTTACCTATTCGTTGGCATCTATCACATTCTCGGACTATAGAATTTGCATCCTTGAAGAGCGACGGCCAATACAAACCCGATTGGAGGACTTTTGCTGCAGTTCTATCTCCACTGAAATGTCCACCATACTCCGAATTATGACAAGCTTTCAGAATATCGGCTTGCTCTCTTTCTGGAACACATCTTCTGATCAAACCATCCACTCCTTTTTTATAGAGAAATGGATCATCCCATAGGTATAACCTGCAATCATAAAGAAACTTTTTCTTTTGGTGAGAATTAAAGTCATCAGGTATAACCCCACCTACCACATAGTTGGCATAGTCAGCAAACCATGGTATCTCCTGAACAGCAAGTATTTTCTCATCAGCGAATGTGTCCTGAATAGGATGTTCCTCCTCCGTTTCTTTGATTGGGGACATGCGAGATAAGTGGTCCGCGACCGTGTTCTCGCACCCCATTTTGTCTTTGATTTCCAAATCAAACTCCTGAAGGAGGAGGATCCATCTCAAAAGTCTCGGCTTTGATTCCTGCTTAGCAAACAAATACTTTAACGCAACATGATCAGTATACACAATAACTTTTGAACCAAGCAAATACGATCTAAATTTGTCAAAAGCATAAACCACGGCCAACAACTCCTTTTCGGTAGTTGCATAATTCATTTGGGCCGGGTTAAGGACATGACTAGCATAATAAATCACATGCAATAATTTGTCCTTTCTCTGTCCTAGGACAGCCCCCACAGCAAGGTCACTTGCATCACACATTATTTCGAAAGGCAAGGACCAATCGGGGGCGATTACAACAGGTGCACTGATCAACTTACTCTTTAAAGTTTCGAAAGCTACCATGCAGTTTTTATCAAAATTAAATTGCTTGTCCTTAACTAGCAAATCAGTCAATGGTTTGGCCACTTTTGAGAAGTCCCTGATAAACCTGCGATAAAAACCTGCATGACCCAAAAAACTCCTTATCCCTTTTTCATTCACCGGAGGTGGGAGGTTGGCTATAACCTCCACTTTGGCTTTGTCCACTTCAATTCCTTTGTGGGAAATTTTGTGTCCTAGCACAATTCCTTCCTGCACCATGAAATGACATTTCTCCCAATTGAGAATAAGGTTAGTTTCCTGACATCTTTGCAAAACAAGAGACAAGTTAGCTAAACAATTATCAAAAGAAGAACCAAATACAGAGAAATCATCCATAAACACCTCCATATACTTTTCAAGCATGTCGGAGAATATAGATGTCATACACCTCTGAAAAGTAGCTGGGGCATTGCATAGCCCAAATGGCATCCGTCTGTAAGCGAAAATACCATAAGGACATGTAAATGCAGTTTTTTCTTGATCTTCCGGGGCTACAGCAATTTGATTGTATCCCGAATATCCATCCAGAAAGCAATAATACTCATGACCTGCAAGTCTTTCTAACATTTGATCAATAAAAGGGAGAGGAAAATGATCCTTTCTTGTTGCTGTGTTCAGTCTTCTGTAATCGATGCATACTCGCCACCCTGTCACTGTGCGAGTTGGGACCAGTTCATTCTTTTCATTTAAAATTACTGTGGTTCCCCCTTTCTTTGGTACCACGTGCACTGGACTTACCCACGAGCTGTCAGAAATGGGGTGAATCATTCCCGAATCTAACAACTTTACAACCTCTTTCCTTACCACTTCTTTCATTGCTGGATTTAACCTCCTTTGCGGTTGTACTACTGGTTTCTGATTATCCTCCATCAGTATCTTATGCATGCATACTGTGGGGCTAATACCTTTTAAATCCTCAATAGTCCACCCAATAGCACTTTTATGTTTCTTTAGTACCTGTATCAATATTTCCTCATCTATTGCATTTAGCTCAGAACTGATAATAGCAGGATAATTTGTTCCAGATCCTAGAAAGACATATTTAAGATTTACAGGTAATTGTTTTAATTCAAAATTTATACCTGGTTTACATACCTTTTCATTTTCTGATTCTGGTGCAGATCTCAGATCCTCCCACCGGCGTGGTTTGGATTTCATCCAAAGAGGTTGTGTATCCAGCATGGCAAGCACTTCTTTTTCTGTTTCATCATCATTCTCTTCATCCTCTCTGACCGACAGACTAAGAACTCTTTCCAACGGTAATTCAGGAAACTTTCTTTGCATTGTGCTAGTTACTATTTGATCAATTACTTCCACAGAGTGATTTGTACACCTATCCTCTTTATGTTTCATAGTATCTCGGACATCAATTCTGAGCTCTTCATCATATACCTTTAGGGTCAAGGTACCTCCCTCAATGTCTATCATGCATCTACCTGTTTCTAAGAAAGGTCTGCCCAGAATCAGAGGTATCTCTTCATCTTCTGGCATTTCCAAAATTACAAAATCAACAGGAAAAACAAATTTATCAACTTTGACCAGAACATCCTCAACTACCCCAAAAGGTCTCTTCACTG
Source organism: Lathyrus oleraceus (assembly GCF_024323335.1). Taxonomy (NCBI): domain Eukaryota; kingdom Viridiplantae; phylum Streptophyta; class Magnoliopsida; order Fabales; family Fabaceae; genus Lathyrus; species Lathyrus oleraceus. Next base: position 208,941,419 of record NC_066580.1, on the reverse strand, counting down.
AGTGGTCAGCAAATTGAAGTGTCATTCTGGTATCTTGAACATTTCCAATTCCTAGCTTCCTGTAAATAGACAAAGGCATAAGGCTAACACTAGCCCCCAAATCAATCAACGCCCTTTTAAAAGACCTATCTCCAATGGTACACGGGATGGTCACATAACCTCTATCTGGCTTCTTTACTGGAATCTTCATACCCTGCAAAATAACACTACAAGTTTCAGTTAATATAACAGGGTCAATGTCAGTGGTGCGCTTCTTGGAGATGATGTCTTTCATGAACTTCGCATAAATAGGCATCTGCTCGAGTGCCTCAGAGAATGGAATATTGATTTCTAATTTCCTGAACAACTCCATGAATTTCTGGAAATTTTTCTCATCTTGCTTCTTCTTTTTGTTTCTTTGTGGGAATGGAAGCTTAATGATGGGTTTTGGTTCAGGTAGCTTTTCTTGTACCACCGGCAGTGTCACACTTTCTTCCTCAGGTGGTGTCTTGTTTTCTAAGATTTCCAGGTCCACTTCAAGCAATTGATCTTCTTCTTCCTCCTTCTTCTTAAGATCTTCAACATATTTCCCGCTTCTTGTTGTTACCGCACTCACATTATTGTGCTCCCTCGGATTTGTCACTGTTGCACTAGGTAATGCTCCTGGTGTTTGGGAATTTGTTATCTGTTGTGCTATCTGACCCAATTGAATCTCCAGATTTTTAATGGATGCATTGGTGTTCTTCTGATTATTCCTGGTTTCTTCCTGAAATTGCATACTCTGAGTTTCCATCTTCTCTATAGCAATCTCCCAATCCGCTTTCTTAGGTACTTGTTGCTGGTAAGGTTGCTGTTGGTACGGTGGTTGTTATTGTGGAGGTCCTTGGTTCTGAATATTACCTTGCTGATCTTTCCAAGAGAAATTAGGATGATTTTTCCACCCCGGATTATAAGTATTTGAGTAAGGATTATTCTGCCTCAGGTAATTTATTGCTTGCACCTGTTCTGCGGTGGCAACACAATGCATGGTAAAGTGTGGTCCACTACAAATCTCACAAATCATTGTTGGAACCGGTTGCACTTGAGCAACAGTCTGGGTACCTAAATTCATAGCTTTCAATCTTATTTCAACCTCAGCAGCAACCTGGTCTTCCATTTTCACTACCTGATTTGCTAATTTCAAGTCAATTTTTCCCTCTGGCTGATTCACAGTACGGTCATATAATTCCAAATGCTCATTCGCTGCAATAGCTTCGATGATCTTTTTGATACCGGTTGCTGTTGAAAAATTAGATGAGCCACCAGCAGCTGTATTAATGAGTTGCTTAGTCTTCATCTTCAGCCCGTTTACAAAATTCTGCATTTGTTCAGTTTCATCCAGATTATGTGTAGGACATGCAACTAAACATCTCTTGAATCTTTTGTATGCATCTCCAAGTGTCTCTCCGTCTTTCTGTTTAAAATTCACAATGTCATACCTCTTACGGATATACACAAAAGCAGGAAAATACTCGTTCAAGAATGCTGTTTCCATTTGTTGCCAAGTAGTAATGCTTCCTGCGGGTAGGGAATAAAACCATTCCTCAGCGTCCTCAGATAACGTGAATGGGAACATGACCAATCTCTTTGCCTCTTCAGAATGCCCATCAATTTTTAAGGATGTAGTCATAGTCAGAAACCTCTGCAGATGCTTGTTTGCATCCTCATTGATCTTTCCTGCAAAAGGTTTGCTTTCTAACTGACGGATAGTTGACGGGTGTAACTGGAAGTGAGCAACATTAACAGGTTGGTTAACAATGGTCAACCGCACTGCTGGGTTATTCTGTCTGCCATAGTCGCCTAAAAGTCTTTCCGCTGGGGGTGGGTCTGCAGCCATGTTTACAGTGTCTGGATGTGAATCTGTGTCTGACTCAGATTTTTCGGAGTGAACAGAGACTGGTGTTCTCGGTGTGGCCGGTTCTTCGGTGTCAGAGTTTGCCAGTTTCTTTCTTCTAGCCTCTCTGAGCTTTGCACGCAATGTTCTCTCTGGTTCTGCGTCAAAATGAAAATCAGCTGAGGCCTTACCTCGCATACACAGATTACAAAGAAATTAGTTATAATAACAATAAAAATAAAAATAAAATTAGTAATAAATAAAATTTTGGATGCAGAGCAACAAAATTCTAATTGAAAATAACTTAATAAACTCTATTATCTTTGGCAGTCCCCGGCAACGGCGCCAAAAACTCGATGGGAAAATAGCAAGTGTACTATTTTTCTCACTGTAGTAATAAAAGGGAAATTCCCCGTTTGTCGATCTCAAGGACTGCTTGACGATACAGAGTTTATAGATTGTTTCAATTAGACAAAAGCCTTTGGTTTTTGTGTTGTGAGTAATTATCCTACCAATTGCAAATAAGTAAAGCAAGTGAAAAGGTTGAACGAGATACAAATGAGAGACGATTGCTAGGGTCGGTGAATGAAACTTCCTGTAACAGATATAATTTATGAAGGCTAAGACAATATTCCTGTCAAATTAATTCCGGTCCTCAAGGGTATCTATTCCTAAGTCCTTAGTAAACAGACCTTTGATTATGTAACCTAATTACTATGTCCATAAACAATTAAGTTCATACTCAAACATTCAAATATCAAGAATTACCGGTCAGATAGAAAATCCCTAGTCCTAGGTTATTTTTACTATCCAAAGTTCTTATCCAGGTCAATGAATAATCGCTGTCCAGCTTAAACTATTCATATTAATCATCACTCGTTGGTCCGACGAATAAAGCATACAGAACGGTAATAAGAACAAATCAATGGAAAAGAATAACTAAGCAATGCATTCATAAACATCAAATCTGTCACATTCAGAATCAGGGTCAACGCCCTAGCAATGGGGGGTTTAGCTACTCATACTAGAAATAAAAACAAAGATTAATATTGTTGTCATTACAGAATTTCGTGAGGAATTAATCTTCAATAGTCGGAAAACTCTTGAACATATGAATCCTTTGATATTCGTCGAGTCTCCAGCTCTCAACACGCGTCTTTTTTCTCTCCAAAATGTCCAACCCCCGAAAAATCGTGGTCTGGCCTCTTAATAGCTCTTCAGTTGGATTTTTCCTGATTTTGTGCTCCATACACGTATTGAGCTGTCCCATACGCGTACTGGCTGGTCTCAAACGCGTACTGCACGTAACACAGCCTCTGATACGCGTATTGCCCAGTCTGGTACGCGTATTGCCCAGACTGGTACGCGTATTGCCCAGGCTGGTACGCGTATCACCAGAAGCTTGTCTTTTGGCTGAATTTTACATCCCTCTGGTCATTTACGTATGCTACGCGTACTGGGAAGGCCCATACGCGTATCATGTAAGGCCATACGCGTATGGACAGCAGGTTCTCCAGAAAAATGATTTTTTCTTCCGTTTTCTTGCTCGGGCTCAATTTCTCATCTGACGTTTGATTCCCTGAGCTTCCAAACTAGTTTTTTACCTGCTAACATACCCAAAAGTGTAAAATATCCTCAAGAAACTCATCAGTAACAACACACTTAATATTATAGAATTGAGCTTATATCTAACTAAAAATGCTTCAGTTTACACAGTTTACCTGACTTATTTACGGTTAAATAGTGGAATGTCTAGCATAATTGGTGACTGATCAGTGGTAATGAGGGTTAAACCTCATGCTCTTAACCCTGGCTTGGGTGAGCTCAAATTAAAGAAAGCGTGGGGGTCCAGAAAGAGGGACCCTATTCCACTTGACTGACTCTATACAAGGATCTTGGGTACACTGTTCAAGAGCATCAGCACGTAGTGCGAGCATAATGAACGACTCACTGAATAACAGGGAACTGACTACTAGTCCCTTCTATCTGCCAATTGCCTTTTCACTTAGGAGGACTTAACAAGTAACATGCCTCACTTGGAGGTCTTTGGCACAAATGTAAACAAACACAATCAGAGCCTCATAAGGAGGACTTCAGCCAAACGCCTGCCAAAAAGGCGACAGGACTTCCAGACTACATGGAGTAAGAAGGCTAAACTACCTCAGTGGTGTATCAACCATACTCCAAAGCTTAAGCAAAAGCAAAGCTAGCAAGCGACTAATGTACCTGTACAAAAGCTTAAACAGTTAATATTGTATTTAGAAAAACCAACAGTCAACACAGTGGAACTTTTCAATATCTACACAATACAAGTCACAAATGCAAGCACTCAAGTGATTTCATCACATCAATGGACCTACAACACAATAAGAGTTAGTAATCAAAGGTATTGGCATCTCAAATAGTGGCCAAACCAACCATTAGGGCCAAATGCTCAAACCAGAAACACAAAGCTCAAGTAGTCAAAACAGAAGGCAAGTCAAATAGTCAAAACAGAAGTCAATATTTCACATGAAGCACATTCAAACAAACAAGAAAGTGTCCTCAAAAGGATCAAGACCAATTCATAAGGCAAAGCCATCAAATGATCAATGTAAAACAAAGACCAACAAATGAGCACCAAATGGACAATCAAATTACAAAATCCAAATCAAAACAGAAAAGAATCCAATGATCATGAATTTTTTTATACAGGCTTATCATGTTATGAGCAAACATCATGCAAAAAATTAACCCCAGAAGAGATCAAATGGTATGTAAATGAAAATGCACAAGTGCAAGGCACCAAATGTTACACCAAATGTCACACTACATGTTCATGTATCCAAAACAATGATGGTATATGATAAAAATCTGAAACAAAAGCCAAAAAATCATATCACATGTTAGGATTAAGCATGTAAAGTTTCAAGTCAATTGGATCAAACATGAGCATTTCACAAGCAAATGAACACAACATATCCATATGGCATCATGTTCAATCAAACAATCAGAATTAAAAACCCAGCATCCAACAATTCATGAGAATAACATCAAAAAATAATAGACATCAACACAAGCATTTGAAAAAAAGTTTGGATCAATTTGGACATGTCTTCTATTTTTTATGATTTTTGGAAGTTGAATGAAATAATGGAATAAAAATGAAAATATTGTGGAAAATAAAATTTGAATGAAATAGAAAATGCATATGCCAGACTCGAACTCAGGTATGGACGGATCAAGCAAATATTCAACAATTAAATCCAAAGCATACGCACACCAGGATCGAACACAAGTGAGCAAGGTCCAAGGCGCGCTCAACATGAAACTGAGCGTTTCAATCAAAAGGAGAATTCAAATGGAAATTAAAAATGCTCGCGCCAGGTATCGAGCTCAGGTGTTGAAGGTTCAAGGCGCGCTTAACAAAACCCTAAGGAGATGAACCAGACGGCCGGAATAGTGATTCCGATCGTCTTCTCCGATTGACTCCACGGCGATCTTCATCACAAAAATTCCAGAAACTAGCAAACCATACATGGATCGAAAGGTCTTTTTATGAGGATCAGGAATATCATGTTCATTATTCCTAAAACTTCATGAATCAACCGGATCGAGTGAAAACATTATGAACATCAAAACTTAAATTCCACATATCTTGAACAATACTTAACCAAATCAAATTCTAAAGCTATCAGCATCACCAGCACAACACGATCTACATAATCATGTACATGAAACAGCAAATGGTGAAGATTGAATTTCACCTACCTGAACTTGCAGTGATCAAAAACAGTGTCCTCAGCTGCTATGGAGCTCCAGATCTACTCCTCTATGCGTGCTTTGAAGCTTTGTGCAAGAATTGGCAATGGAAACGGCTTGAATCTTGCTTAATTTCAGAAAACCAACTTCATGTTCATGCACTTGTTCTGTTCAAGATCTTGATCAATTGCCACGAATAATGGATGCTTCTTGCTCAAAACTCTTCCATGATCATGAATGTGCAAAGAAAATGATGAATTGTATGAATAAAATTGAAGTTTGAAGTGAGAGAAAAATGGAGGGAAGCTTGAATTTCAGATCTGAAATGTGTTCTTCTGGCAAATGCAGTTATGATTAGGCTTATATATGATGTGCTAATCATGCTGTTAATCAAATTAGGCTTTGGTTAATTGAAATTAGGGAAACGAGAGGTGTTTTGCAAAAATGGAAAGTGTGAAGTAGCATGTAAAATCCATACGTGAAGAGTGCCATGTTGAGGTGCAAATCCACTTAAAATCATCTAATAAACACAATGGAAGTGGTATTTTGCTTGTATAATCCACCAAATTTGAATTGTCAATTTTCCCTCCAAAATGCACATGTATGGACACATGATCATGAGAGCCTCTTTCATGCAATGCAATGGTTGATTTGGAAATCTTTGGTCATAACAAGCATTTTGCAAAAAGAGTGGACCAATTTGGAGTTTTGGATCAAAAGTTATGCCAAGTTGAACCTCCATGCATACTTTATAATCATTTTACCATAACTTCTCAACCAATCATCAGATGATCATGATATAGGACTTTTTGAAAAGGGGAGAGAAAGATCTTCAACTTTCTTGTTCACCAAAAATCCATTTGAAACTTCTTTGATGTTGGAAAGTCAAGTTGAATGTGGACCAAAAACTTGCCATTTTTGGAAACTTTCAATTACAGGTCACTTTCCATTTTTGGAAACTTTTGCCCTGATTTCAAAAATCTTCAAGATAGGTGTTTGTAATGACAAATGAACTTCTTTTGAACATGAATGAGGTGTATCAACTCATTTCCCCACCTCATAGCCCTCAGTTGACTGCACAGTTGACTTTTATGGTCCTCAGATGACCTTGACATGCCCTGATCAGCTTGAACCTCCACCACTTGGGGAAATGGCTCAGAAATGAAACCCTAGCTCATATAAGCCCAATATAATGACCATGTGATCCTCATCAACAAATACCTCATTTCTTGGAGAAATCTTGGTTGGAAGAATGTCATTGATTAGGGTTGACCAGAAGTCAAAACCCTAATCCAAAGGAACTTGAGAATGCTATGAAACCCTTGATGAGGATAGAACCATGATGATGGTGATATACCCTTGAAAACAAGATAATGCTCAAGGACCTTCGAAGGATCTTGAAACCCTAATTGAAGTACAAACCCCTCAGATGGTTGATGATCAATTCATAGAGCCCCTCAGGCTTGAATCATGTGACTTCTCCATCTTCTGAAAAGACTTTGGAGGATGACTTTCTTATTTCCATGTGATATGCAAAATGCAATGCCTAATGTCCTAAAACATGAAATGCAATGTGTCAAACTAGTCCCAAGAAGAGGAGGGCAAATTTTGAGGTGTTACAGCTGCCCCTATTCAATCCACTATGAACCTGTCGATATGAACAACCTCGGCTTTCAGATGATCAGAGTGAAGAGTAATTGAATAGCAAAAACAGACGAACAATTTGCGCTCCGCTGGGGATTATTATATTATTTTTTATTTTTTTTTGCTTTTCTTGAACCCCAAAACTTTCTGATTTTCATTCTTTTTTTTGTTGCTTTTTTTTTCTTTTTTTGGACCCCAAAACTTCTCTTGATTTTTATTTCCATCTCCGCCCAACAGAAATTCTTCCTCCAATATCGCACTACTGGGGAACACCATTGATCCAACGTCACGATGCTAAACTCCTTAGAGTAACATCTTCCAACTTCCATCTCGCACGACAGAAATTCTTCCTCCAATATCGCACTACTGGGGAATACCGTTGATCCTACGCCACGATGCTAAACTCTTCAGAGTAACATCTTCCAACTTCCATCTCGCACGACAGAAATTCTTCCTCCAATATCGCACTACTGAGGAATACCGTTGATTCAACGTCACGATGCTAAGCTCCTCAGAGTAACATCTTCCAACTTCCATCTCGGACGACAGAAATTCTTCCTCCAATATCGCACTACTGGGGAATACCGTTGATCCAACGTCACGATGCTAAACTCCTCAGAGTGACATCTTCCAACTTCCATCTCGCACGACAGAAATTCTTCCTCCAATATCGCAATACTGGGGAATACCGTTGATCAAACGTCACGATGCTAAACTCCTCAGAGTAACATCTTCCAACTTCCATCTCGCACGACAGAAATTCTTCCTCCAATATCACACTACTGGGGAATACCGTTGATCCAACGTCATGATGCTAAACTCCTCAGAGTAACATCTTCCAACTTCCATCTCGCATGACAGAAATTCTTCCTCCAATATCGCACTACTGGGGAATACCGTTGATTCAACGTCACGATGCTAAGCTCCTCAGAGTAACATCTTCCAACTTCCATCTCGCACGACAGAAATTCTTCCTCCAATATCGCACTACTGGGGAATACCGTTGATCCAACGTCACGATGCTAAACTCCTTAGAGTAACATCTTCCAACTAGCTAAACTAATTCTCAAATGGTAACCACGACTTGAGACTAGCTTATGCTTACAATGCTGATGCATGATTTTTACAGCGTAATGCTCCATAACCATGGAAATGCTACGCAATGGTATGCAATATGCTATGCTTCTCTAAATGATGAATGCATAAAAAGTATCCCCCTCAGAGGACTCTACTGGGGAGCTCGAGGAACTCGATACCGCTCCAATCTCCAATCCTGCTGGGGAATAACATTGCTGCAGGGGAAAGGATAACCCTTACTAAGGATGACCCTCCACTGAACTCGGTCCGCTGGGGGACTTCGCTGGGGAAACTCCTACCAACGCAAACCTCCGCTGGGAAAATAGGAACCTTCAGACTTGCTGGGGAAATAACACTCTCAACCCTGCTAGGGGAAACAGCAAACTTCAAGCCTGGCTGCTGAGGAAACACCGATCTCGAACCCGCTGGGGAGATAACAATCCCGACCCTGCTAGGGAAAATACGAAATTTTCGACACGGAACACCCGCAAACTCGTCGAACACTGGCATTCACCATCTAACCACCGTGTCAACTTTCCACTTGTGAGAGCTCCCAGACTCATCTGGTCTCTTCTGATTCATCACCTTGTATTCTCGACTTCTCTCATCTCCGAGACAATCAATCTCCTCAGATTCGGGCCAACTCTCCAGTCCTCAAACTTTGAAGAGTCTTCTTGATTAATCCTCCAGGATCGTCGCAATTCTCTCGCCGTCTTTACACCATCCTTCAACTTCTCGTCCCTGATTGGACCTCCAAGGATTCTTTTGTCAAAAATGCTTCATATCACAACCTGCAAGTGAATGAAAATAACCAACAACACCTGCAAAAGAGATCGTCAGATAAAAACGTGCCCCAGGCGTGCCAAAATTTCAACACCTAGGTCACTCAACCTTCCGAATAAGATTTCCGGTTTTCAATCTTATAAACATGCATTGGAAGGGACCCCTATGTCTCAAAATGCAAAGATTCTTTATCAAAATAAACTGATGTTTTTGCAATCAAAGCGGTAATGAAAACAAAAACAAAATTATTTGACTGAATATGCATTTTATTGGTTGAACAAAAGTAACTCGTAACTGAGCAATACACAGGAAACAATCCCTGAAAAGAGGTAATTGCGCACAAAAGGAAAATCTACCCTAATGGAAATGTGAACCCGTGATCTCATCGAGCTCCAACTCGGTTACACCCCATATGTCCTCAAGACTCTCCGTGCTTTCTGCCTTCTGAGCAAGACGCTTCCGATCGATCCCTGCTGGGGATTATCCAGGTGTCTTAACCAAGGTACAAACGATCATGCTGGACGCAGTTGTTCGTTTCAATCCCTCTTTTGCCTGGACCGCCCTTTCGGGTTTTCAGTCCACCTGGATACCCTTTTTTGCCCAAGCCGCCCTTGTGGGGTTTTCGACTTGCCGGGTGTACAGTTTTTCCTTTTTATCCCTAATTTTTGCCCGAACCTTTTTTCATTTTTTTTTCGGTTCGCCGGGATGCCCCTTTTTGCCTGGGCTATTTTATTCTTTTCGTCCAGCGGGTCTCTTATACGAAGTATTTTTTAACTGCGTCCGCCTCTTCCAATTTCACGTCCATCAGGACTCTTAATGACGGAATCTGGACCTCGATTGGTAACACGACTTCCATCCCATACACAAGCGAGAAAGGCGTTGCCCCAGTAGACGTACGCACCGATGTTCGATACCCGTGCAATGCAAACGACAACATCTCATGCCAATCCTTATAGGTTACGACCATTTTCTGCACAATCTTCTTAGTATTCTTATTAGCTGCCTCGACCGCCCCATTCATCTTTGGACGGTAAGGAGAAGAATTATGATGCTCGATCCTGAACTCCCGGCACAGTTCTGCCATCATCTTATTATTGAGATTAGAACCATTATCAGTAATGATTCTTTCGGGAACCCCATATTTGCAAATGATGTCTCTTTTGAGGAACCTGGCAACAACCTGCTTCGTCACATTTGCATAAGATGCCGCTTCCACCCATTTGGTGAAGTAGTCGATAGCCACTAATATGAACCGGTGCCCATTCGAAGCCGTAAGCTCGACCTTTCTGATCATATCAATGCCCCACATAGCAAACAGCCACGGAGACGACATCAAACTCAACGGGTTTGGAGGCATGTGCACCTTGTCAGCATAAACCTGGCATTTATGACATTTCCGCACGAAGTTGAAACACTGGGCCTCCATTGTCATCCAATAATATCCAACCCTTAACAACTTTTTCACCATCGCATTCCCACTAGCATGGGTACCAAACGACCCCTCGTGCACTTCTTTCATCAATTGGCTTACTTCTTTGTCATCGACACATCTAAGCAAAACCCAATCGAAATTCCGCTTGTACAAAACCCCATCCTTGTTCAGATAGAACACCATGGCCAACCTCCTTAGAGTCTTTCGGTCCTTCTTGGACGTTCCCTCGGGATACTCCTGGGTTTCCAAATAATGCTTAATGTCATAATACCACAACTTTTCATCCTCAGGCACTGCCTCAACAACAAACACATAAGCCGGTCTATTCAGACGTCCCACCTCAACACTAGGAAACTGATTCCACCACTGCACCTTAATCAAGGCGGCCAGAGTAGCCAAAGCATCTGCCAAAGGATTTTCTTCTCTCGGCACATGGTGTAATTCCACCTTGGTAAAAAACGTCAACAATCTCCTCGTATAGTCTCGGTACGGAATTAAGTGAGATTGATGCGTATACCATTTCCCGTTAACCTGGTTCACAACCAAAGCTAAATCTCCATAGATAACAAGGTTCTTGATCCGCAAATCAATCGCCTCTTCAATACCCAAGATACAAGCTTCGTATTCAGCCACATTGTTGGTGCATTCAAATGTTAGCCGGGCAACAAAAGGAATGTGGGATCCCTTCAGCGTAACCAAAACAACACCAACCCCGCTACCATTCACGTTAACGGCCCCATCAAACATCAGAATCCATTCGGACTCAGGGTCAGGCCCCTCCTCCGGGATCGGTTCCTCACAATCTTTCGATTTGAGAAACATGATGTCCTCATCAGGGAACTCAAACTTCATCGGTTGATAATCCTCAACGGGTTGCTGGGCGAGGTAATCAGACAATACACTCCCCTTTATTGCTTTCTAAGAAGTGTACTGGATATCATATTCAGTCAAAATCATTTGCCATCTCGCAACCCGTCCGGTCAATGCTGGCTTCTCAAATATATACTTGATCGGATCCATCTTGGAAATCAACAAAGTGGTATGAACCAGCATATACTGTCTCAGTCGGCGAGCAGCCCATACCAAAGCGCAACAAGTTTTCTCGAGCAGTGAATATCTTGTTTCACAGTCGGTAAACTTTTTGCTAAGGTAGTAAATTGCATGCTCTTTTCGACCAGACTCGTCATGCTGCCCCAGTACACACCCCATAGACCCCTCGAGGACCGTCAAGTACATAATTAACGGTCGTCCCTCCACAGAAGGCATCAGAATCGGAGGCTCATGCAAATATTCCTTTATCTTTTCAAATGCCGCTCGGCAATCCTCATTCCACCTGACCGTTTGATCTTTTCTTAACAACTTGAATATAGGTTCACACGTGGCTGTTAGATGAGATATGAACCGTGAAATGTAGTTCAATCTACCTAAGAAACCACAAACCTCCTTCTCTGTTCTCGGTTCAAGCATTTCTTGTATTGCTTTTACTTTAGCATGATCAACCTCGATTCCTCTTTCGCTCACAATAAACCCCAGCAACTTACCGGACCGCACTCCAAAAGTGCACTTATTCGGATTCAACCTCAGTCTGAATTGTCTCAATCGATCAAACAACTTGGCCAGATCTACCAGATGCCCCTCTTCTGTCTGGGACTTTGCTATCATGTCATCAACATAGCATTCAATTTCATGATGAATCATATCATGAAACAAAGTCACCATAGCCCTCTGATACGTGGCACCGGCGTTCTTGAGACCGAATGGCATCACCTTATAACAAAAAGTGCCCCACGGTGTGATGAACTTTGTTTTCTCCATATCATCTGGCGACATTTTAATTTGATTATAGCCAGAAAAGCCATCCATGAAGGAAAACACCGAGAATTGAGTTGTATTATCTACCAACACATCGATGTGAGGTAAGGGGAAATCATCCTTCGGGCTAGCTCTATTCAAATCCTGGTAATCCACACACATCCTTACCTTTCCATCCTTCTTCGGCACCGACATAATGTTCGCGACCCAAGGCGGATAATTAGTGACAGCTAGGAAACCAACATCCAACTGCTTATGTACTTCCTCTTTAATTTTCATGGCCATCTCAGGTCGAGTTCTGCGCAACTTCTGCTTCACTGGAGGACAATCTGCTCTCAATGGCAACCTGTGCACAACAATGTCGGTATCCAACCCTGGCATATCCTGATAGGACCAGGCGAAGATATCAATGTACTCTTTCAACAAGGCTACCATTCTGCCCTTGACATTCTTCTCCAAAGCGGCCCCAACCTTTACTTCCTTTCTAACCTCCTCGGTGCCCAGATTAACGAGCTCAACTTGCTCCTCGTGCGGTTGAATCACCTTCTCCTCTTGTTTCAACAACCTGGCTAATTCTTCCGGCAGATCACAATCTTCTTCGCCTTCTTCTTCGGCATGATATATCGGATTGTCGAAGTCATATGAGGGTGTAACAGGATTGTTATCAATGAGATCCGGAGAATGATCGCATCTGCATGAATGTTGATTCATGCATTGCTTTAGAGCCGGAACGAGATAAACCAAAAGGAAGGAAAATGAAAACAAGCATTGCCATTTTTTATTTTTTTAAACTGCAAAAATAAATGAAAAACAGGGAACACCGTTTTTAATGTGAAAAACATCCATTTATTAATGATGCAAAATGTTGCAAAATGAAACACCTGAGGTGGCCCTTACAATGAACCATTACGTTTCGGGCAAAACGCATGGTTTTCATGCAGACAGAATTGAAAAACAGAAATATTACTCTTCACGTAGAGTGACGGTGATGATCTTTTCGGCCTTCCAGTTCTGGATTTCCATTCCTGGTACGCACGGTTTTATCCACGAGTCGAGCTCGCAGTCACTGTCGATCTCCTCACCCACCGCACAGTTATGGCCTGCATCCTCAGCAATTACATTCACCGTCATCTGACCATGCATCGGCAATGGATTAGCATTAACATTCGGCGATGGTGCGAAATTGATGGCCTTGGAGTCTACCAAGTCCCGAACAACATGTTTGAAAGCTTTACAATTCTCAATGTTATGCCCGGGAGCACCAGAATGGAATTCGCACTTGGCGTTCTCATCATAGCTTGCAGGCCTCTGATCTGGTCTCACCGGAGCCAATGTTCTCAGCTGAACCAACCCCAGATCTTTCAACTTCTTTAACAGAAATGAATATGTCACGGGTGGCCTATCAAAATGACGATCATTCATTCTCCCTCTCACTTGATACCCGACCCGCTGTGTTCTCTGCTGGAACGGCTGCCGTTGCTGTGGTTGTTGCTGTTGTTGTTGTTGTGCAGGTTGATTATCAACAGGAATTGTTACTGTAGCAGCATACGGGTGGTAACGATCCCTACCGTGTCCCCTTTGGGCATACACATCACTCGATTCACCCTCCTTCTTGCGCTGACCATTACCAAAGGGCTTCTTTACTCCAGACAACGGAGCATTTCCCTGTATTTTCCCCATTCTCAGCCAGCTTTCAATCCTCTCCACCTTCTCGGCGATTGCTTTCTTCCCCAGGGCGAACCCTTGCATGACGTTGATCAATTCACTCATCTTTTCTTTCAGCTCAAGAATGTCAGCGTTGGACGGATCCATCAGTCTGGGTTTGTTGCGTCTAGTAAAGTATCGGTGCGGACGAGCTATGTGCAGAGGAATGATTCTACTTGTGCGAGCAATGATTCCCGAGTCGATCAAACATGTTAGAAACTGACACCTGCAAAATAGAAGACAGGTTATTATGCATGAATGCAATGTCTATCCGTATGAGGAACATTCTGTCCTTCGATTCTGGCTTCATCGAGACGGATAGTAATCTGACAGCAATATTCTAACATCAGTCATTTTTTTTAAATCGGTCGTTGTTCCCGAAACCAGGATGTCTCTCAACCAGAATCTCAATCGAGAATGTGCCCTACATATGGATAAACATGAGTTAGATGCAGATGAATGCGAAATGGGAATGATGCATATGCATGAATGCAATTCATGGTGCCATCCTCCAAGTCATTTGAACATCAACTGTACTGGATTCCGGTCTCTGAACTGATCATAACCATCTGAGGGATTGAGTAACGATAAGTCCAACTCAGGGTTCCAAAATAAACGGACTTGAGGATACATCACCATCATCACCGAAAATCCACCGAACGGATAACAACAAGATCCTCTGAACAAGTAACTTCAAATCAACCCCGGGGATCCGAAATAAACGGAACCCGCTGATAAATACCACGAACAGAACTCCGACGTGTCAGAAATAAGTATCCATAAATCCAACTGAACCAAAGTCACCATCACAGAATCGCCGATAGAACTTGTATCTGCAAGAATCAAACGCTCCCCTCACAGGTGAATTCTAATAAGGTCATCCTAAGGCGGATAATGGTCTCGACAATCGGACAAGATACTCAACGGGTTTGCCCTTTCGGGTGTGCCGTTGCAGCTTTCATAAAAATCGTCTAAACCAAAGATCCGGGAAAGAGCGGTCACCGAAGTCAACAACTCAAAAGAGGTAACCAACCAAAGTGGAATAACTCCACCCGGAAGGGCTTTCTCCAAAGAACCTCGTCCGGCTGTGGTATGTCACGTCTCAACATCATGTCATTACAACATGTGAGGAAACATGAGACCACGCTAATCCTAGGTGTATACTCGGGCCTGGGTTTTAGCCCCACTCAGAACACCCACCCCAAATCAAAGGAACCAAACCTGTCCAGAATCCAGCACAGTGATAATATGATGCATGCAAACATCTATGCAAATATATACAATCACAGTACAATAATCATAAATGCAATAAATAAGCAGTAAAAGCAACCAAAACTACACTAAAGAGCGCTAGGATTGACTCGCTTAGGGAAGATGGACCAGCAAGAGGTAAACTTCAGTCCCCAACGGAGTCGCCAGCTATCGCAACGCGAAAAACAACCGGCGGATAAAACAACAGGTTTACAGAGCCGCCACCGACACTATCCATCCTATGACGGAAAGGAAGCGCAGGACTAACCTAAGAAAGGGAAAGGAACGGTCTTACGACCAGAGATTACAGGGTACGGGAGTCGGTTACGCAAGGGGAAGGTATTAGCACCACTCACCTCTGCCGTACTCGACGGGATCCATGCTCAAAAGGACAGGATAAGGTTGCTAATAAACTGCTCAAAGAAAACTGCACAAACCGGAATAATAAAACAGGTGAAGGAAGATGGAGGAAATGGACTCGGCAGGATGTCGCATCCTAGGCCTACGTAGTTTGTCAGAAACAAACATCAGAGTCGACGTAGTTCGGGAAAATGGGAAACATGCTCGCTAGGACATCGCATCCTATGCCTACGTATCTTCTCTATCCAGATTAAGAATCAGAGCACTCGTAGCTCGGCTAACGCACGCTGAAACAAAACACCGAAAAGAGACGCTGAGACGTCAAAAGAAACACACAACAGGAAACAGAATGCCAATACATGGACTTACATCCGACTCCAAATGAAAACACACAAGGAAACAGAATGCCAATACATGGACTTACATCTGACTCCAAACAAAACCACAAACAAGGAAACAGAATGCCAATAGATGGTCTTACATCCGACTCCAAACAAAAAACACACGCTAACCAGCGAATACCAAAGAAAGAGGTTATCGGATTGACAAACTAATAGGGAGTCTGGAACTCGAGCCTAATAGTTGTCACACAAACACAAAGAGACGCTGAAACGTCAAAAGAAACAAAGAGGCTCAACACACTAAAAAAAACAAAAGGTTGAAAAGAAAAAAAGGCGAAAAAGAAAAAGGGTGAACAAGCAAACTAATAGGGAGCCTGGAACTCGAGCCTAATAGTTGCCACAAAAAAAAGAAAAGGTTGCCCGGAGAGATCTCGCTCGATCTCCTGCCTACGTATCTCATCTGGTATGAGAATCAGGGCGACGTAGTTCCCCTCAACAGGGGAGAAACTCTCCTAACCAGAGATCATGGAAATAAAAAACTAAAAGGGAGACTGACTCGAGCCTAATAGTTGTCATGCAAACAATAATCCCTAAATTGAGGTATCTTACAAGAGTTTGACTCACACAGGAAGCGAGTCAACTCAAGTCTATCTCTACATACGTTCAACTTCCTCGAAAGTTGATCGTACGACTCCTACAGAAAAGGAGACGAGAAGTGGAAAGCAGATAACCACATCAAAAGCAATCATCACACTCTATATACAAACAAGAGGCTCAGAAAAATGGTTGGGCTTTAGTCAAGAGGGGTCATATCAACCTCGGCAAACAAGCCAAAACTGTAGGGGTATGCTGAAGCTCTTAACCACTAACATTGAGAGTTAGGGTGAAGCTGATGAAAGGTGGTAATGAGGGTTAGACCTCATGCTCTTAACCCTGGCCTGGGTGAGCTCAAATCAAAGAAAGCGTGAGGGTCCAGAAAGAGGGACCCTATTCCACTTGACTGACTCTATACAAGGATCTTGGGTACACTGTTCAAGAGCATCAACACGTAGTGCGAGCATAATGAACGACTCACTGAATAACAGGGGACTGGCTACTAGTCCCTTCTATCTGCCAATTGCCTCTTCACTTAGGAGGACTTAACAAGTAACATGCCTCACTTGGAGGTCTTTGGCACAAATGTAAACAAACACAATCAGAGCCTCATAAGGAGGACTTCAGCCAAACGCCTGCCAAAAAGGCGACAGGACTTCCAGACTACATGGAGTAAGAAGGCTAAACTACCTCAGTGGTGTATCAACCATACTCCAAAGCTTAAGCAAAAGCAAAGCTAGCAAGCGACTAATGTACCTGTACAAAAGCTTAAACAGTTAATATTGTATTCAGAAAAACCAACAGTAAACACAATGGAACTTTTCAATATCTACACAATGCAAGTCACAAATGCAAGCACTCAAGTGATTTCATCACATCAATGGACCTACAACACAACAAGAGTTAGTAATCAAAGGTATTGGCATCTCAAATAGTGACCAAACCAACCATTAGGGCCAAATGCTCAAACCTGAAACACAAAGCTCAATTGGTAAGTACAAACCACTAGTGCAAAGACTAGGGTCAAAGGCAAGTCAAATAGTCAAAACAGAAGTCAATATTTCACAAGAAGCACATTCAAACAAACAAGAAAGTGTCCTCAAAAGGATCAAGACCAATTCATAAGGCAAAGCCATCAAATGATCAATGTAAAACAAAGACCACCAAATGAGCACCAAATGGACAATCAAATTACAAAATCCAAATCAAAACAGAAAAGAATCCAATGATCATGAATTTTTTTATACATACTTATCATGTTATGAACAAACATCATGCAAAAAATTAACTCCAGAAGAGATCAAATGGTATGTAAATGAAAATGCACAAGTGCAAGGCACCAAATGTTACACCAAATGTCACACTACATGTTCATGTATCCAAAACAGTGATGGTATATGATAAAAATCTCAAACAAAAATTTCAAACATGAGCATTTCACAAGCAAATGAACACAACATATCCATATGGCATCATGTTCAATCAAACAATCACAATTAAAAATCCAGCATCCAACAATTCATGAGAATAACATCAAAAATTAATAGACATCAACACAAGCATGTGAAATTTTTTTTGGATCAATTTGGACATGTCTTCTATTTTTTATGATTTTTGGAAGTTGAATGAAATAATGGAATAACAATGAAAATAATGTGGAAAATAAAATTTAAATGAAATAGAAAATGCATATGCCAGAGTCGAACTCAGATATGGACGGATCAAGCAAATATTCAACAATTAAATCCAAAGCATACGCACGCCAGGATCGAACACAAGTGAGCAAGGTCCAAATATTCAACAATTAAAACCCTAAGGAGATGTACCAGACGGTCGGAATAGTGATTCCGTTCATCTTCTCCGATTGACTCCACGGCGGCCTTCATCACAAAAATTCCAGAAACTAGCAAACCATACATGGATCGAAAGGTCTTTTTATGAGGATCACGAATATCATGTTCATTAGTCCTAAAACTTCATGAATCAACCGGATCGAGTGAAAACATTATGAACATCAAAACTTAAATTCCACATATCTTGAACAATACTTATCCAAATCAAATTCTAAAGTTATCAGCATCACCAACACAACACGATCTACATAATCATGTACATGAAACAACAAATGGTGAAGATCGAATTTCACCTACCTGAACTTGCAGTGATAAAAAACAGTGTCCTCAGCTACTATGGAGCTCCATATCTACTCCTCTATGCGTGCTTTGAAGCTTTGTGCAAGAATTGGCAATGGAAACAGCTTGAATCTTGCTTAATTTCAGAAAACCAACTTCATGTTCATGCACTTGTTCTGTTCAAGATCTTGATCAATTGCCACGAATGATGAATGCTTCTTGCTCAAAACTCTTCCATGATCATGAATGTGCAAAGAAAATGATGAATTATATGAAGAAAATTAAAGTTTGAAGTGAGAGAAAAAATGGAGGGAAGCTTGAATTTCAGATTTGAAATGTGTTCTTCTAGCAAATGAAGTTATGATTAGGCTTATATATGATGTGCTAATCATGCTGTTAATCAAATTAGGCTTTGGTTAATTGAAATTAGTGAAATGAGAGGTGTTTTGCAAAAATGGCGAGTGTGAGGTAGCATGTACAATCCATACGTGAAGAGTGCCATGTTGAGGTGCAAATCCACTTAAAATCATCTAATAAACACAATGGAAGTGGTATTTTGCTTGTATAATCCACCAAATTTGAATTGTCAAATTTCCCTCCAAAATGCACATGTATGGACACATGATCATGAGAGCCTCTTTCATGCAATGCAATGGTTGATTTGGAAATCTTTGGTCATAACAAGCATTTTGCAAAAAGAGTGGACCAATTTGGAGTTTTGGATCAAAAGTTATGCCAAGTTGAACCTCCATGCATACTTTGTAATCATTTTACCATAACTTCTCAACCAATCATCAGATGATCATGATATATGACTTTTTGAAAAGGGGAGAGAAAGATATTCAACTTTCTTGTTCACCAAAAATCCATTTGAAACTTCTTTGATGTTGGAAAGTCAAGTTGAATGTGGACCAAAAACTTGCCATTTTTGGAAACTTTCAATTACAGGTCACTTTCCATTTTTGGAAACTTTTGCCCTGATTTCAAAAATCTTCAAGATAGGTGTTTGTAATGACAAATGAACTTCTTTTGAACATGAATGAGGTGTCTCAACTCATTTCCCCACCTCATAGCCCTCAGTTGACTGCACAGTTGACTTTTGTGGTCCTCAGATGACCTTGACATGCCCTGATCAGCTTGAACCTCTACCACTTGGGGAAATGGCTCAGAAATGAAACCCTAGCTCATATAAGCCCAATATAATGACCATGTGATCCTCATCAACAAATACCTCATTTCTTGGAGAAATCATGGTTGGAAGAATGTCATTGATTAGGGTTGACCAGAGGTCAAAACCCTAATCCAAAGGAACTTGAGAATGCCATGAAACCCTTGATGAGGATAGAACCATGATGATGGTGATATACCCTTGCAAACAAGATAATGCTCAAGGACCTTCGAAGGATCAGGAAACCATAATTGAAGTACAAACCCCTCAGATGGTTGATGATCAATTCATAGAGCCCCTCAGGCTTGAATCATGTGACTTCTCCATCTTCTGAAAAGACTTTGGAGGATGACTTTCTTATTTCCATATGATATGCAAAATGCAATGCCTAATGTCCTAAAACATGAAATGCAATGTGTCAAACTAGTCCCAAGAAGAGGAGGGCAAATTTTGAGGTGTTACAGAAGGCATGTGGTCGTGTACATGGAATGGAAAATGCTTGCATTTCAAGTTATAACATAAAATATCAAGAATACACATAAATGAAACGAAATTCGAATCTCCCAAATGGTAGATCCAAATGACTATTGGGAGTAATGGTTGGAAAGATTTTGAAATAAGGAACAAAAGTCATGTTGGGGAAAAATAATTTGGCATGTGCAAATTGATCAAAATTGGCTTGGAAAGTTCAAGTGTAAAACATATTCAAATCACTTTGAAAAATTAACTCAAAAGTAAACTTGATCAAACCCCTTTGTCCTCATGATACAAGCTTCAAATGAAAAACTCTCTTACATAAAAGTTGTATATATTTTCAAGATGGTCAATCTAGACTCAAAGTTTGCATCATTTGGATTTTCTATGACAAAGTTATGGGCATTTGAAGTTGGGTACTTTTTCAAATTCAATGAATTAGGTCCAAGATGACCTATAATGTTTTGAAATGAATGATGTATTTTCTTTAGGATTATGAAATTTTGTCCAACATAAAATTTTAATTAGACATCTCAAGCTTTCCAATGACTTTGGTCCCACTTCAAAAGCATAAAAATTGAGAAAGTTATGCCTTTGGCAAGTTGACCCAAAATTAGGGTTTCAGTCAAAATGACCTATAATGTTTTGAAATGAATGATGACCTTCCAAGATTCAAATGGATTTGTTATGAACATTAAAGTTGTTCATTTGGTTATTAGGAACAATTTTGATTTTTGGATCATCTTCATTTGACAAACACATCAAAAGTTATAGCTCATTGAACCTCAGCTTAGTCAAATGACTTGACTGACCAGCTTTTCAAAGTCAAACTTCCAATCTTGATGAATAAATGATTGAGGGGCCTCAAATAGGAGCATATATGCATAAAATGATAAATGAAATAAATTCCCTTGATTAAATTTGATCAGAGGTTGAGATTGCTTCATGGGCAAGGTACAGTCAAAGCACAGTGAAATTAGGGTTTCCTTGGGAAATAATCTTCAAGCCCTTTGGGTTATCTTGATCAAATTGGAAAATTGAGATACTTGGGATACATATATGATGATTAGGAACTTTGTGGACCATTGTCATGCTTTTGCTCATCTTCATCTAGCCATTGCATTGGGCTTAGGAGCCTCCTAGGAGCATTGTGGAGCACATGATCACTTGAGCTTCAAAACAAAAAGAGTTAGTGACATATTTTTGTGCTTTTGGTTAGTAATCAAAATAAGAAATTCAATAACATACAATACAAGCTTGCTTGGTGATCTCAAATCACTCAAATAAGTCCCAACCCTAGGGTTAAGGAGCCAAACATGCTATGATCCTTGAGGCAATGCACTTGTGTAATAATATGATGCCATGAGGGATCTTAGGGTCGAAATTAGGGTCTTACAGCTGCCAAATTCGGTGATATAATTGGTATAGGGCATCCCTATTTCAAGTAAACTTGAATAAAATTCCGTGATTTTTAAACCCACCCAATACACATAATGCGATCTTCTGGATTTTGAGGTGGGGCGGTGCCCTGTGGGAAAAAGGTTTCCGAAAAACTATATCGTGTAAGATCAATACAAACTCTATCATACACACATGCTATGAGGTGATCCATTTCAAAAAAGTACATTCATTTAGCCTCCGGTGTCGTTCCACTAAGGTAAGGAACAAAAGACTCATAAATTGCATCAAAGTTTTCTTTCTTTCCGTAAAGCCATTTATATGATTCTTTAGGAGTCCTCAACTCATGGATAAGTTGATGGCAGACAAATGTATGATTATCTTTTCCTTTACCGAGTAAAGCCAAAATAGTGTGATGACTGCAATTATCTTCACCCCTAACATTGACGATCCAATCAATGCATTTGTTCATAAAAATCATCATCTTGCCAATGACTGAAATCTTTGGTGGAGGCAGTGAAGGAGGAGGTTTGCTAATGCGAGTTCCTTTGAAAATACTTTTTTGAGATTTTGGAGTTGACGAGTTCAGAATTTTTTTGTCAACATGTTCAAAATACGAAGTAGATTGCACCATTGAATTGTCACTCGGTGTAAGCTTGACATTCTTCGAAGCACCTTTTGTTTTTACCAGTTGAGAGGATGGTTTTCATATAAGCAATCTTCCTCAATTTTTCTTTGATGTGAAGTTTTATATTGTCATCGACTTTCAAAAATCTCTCTTGTATCACTTCCCATTCAGATAAGATAGAGATATTCAATTTATCGTCTTTCATGACACCGTCATTATCATATCTAAGCCTCTTCTAGTGAGTGTAAACCTCATCCATTCTTATCAGGCTACCAAGTTTCACCTTCCTTGCAATAACACAAGCACATGTGATACCATATGTTTTCATAATTGTGCATTCACACTTTGCACTATCGGAACCTACATTATCTGCTCATTTAGCTTTGTGAAAAATATAGTTCAAACCCGCTCGAGATATGTTCCCGACCAACTGAGAATAAATATTGTTGTCTTTAAACATGTGTTCCAAAACTGTGATGCTCCGACCAAATGATGTATGTATCTCATTATGCTGATTCTGAATCATTTGGTTCACAGCGTCCCAATCTCTACAAAAATTGCCCTTACTATTTTCTAACCAATTTTTTAATGTAGCATGGGAAGACTTAACTAAGTTAGTTATTGTATTTCTAAGGTGTATAACATGGTCGGTCCAAGCACAAACAATTTTCTCATTCACCTGGTTAAGAATTCTGCTTTTAACATATTTTAACAAATAGGATATTTTTCGCAAACTTTCCTGAAATGCATAATGGAATCGACATATAACTCTTTAATGGAATAATTTACTATACCATTTCATGCATACATTATTTCTTCCACTATCACACCCGCCTTCACCATTTTTCCATCTTCAGACTCTATCTATTTTGTCCCTACCGCAGGTTTAACCTGACTTCTCACATTCTTTGTTATGTGATACCTACAAAGTAATGTATAAGAAATATGAAATAACTTTACAACCGAATTCATCAAGGCGGTATCACGGTCGATAACAATCACTTTATGCATCTCTTCTTGATCCTTCAACATTGCCCGACACACCTCTAAGGCCCAAGAAACATTCTCCTCTTTTTCACTCTCTAGGCCGACACACCTCTAAGTCGATAGAATAGATCTTCTTAGTTGAGGTAACACCAACCATCTCCAATAATGGAAGTCTGTACTTGTTGGTCTTGTATGTTGAATCAATTATGAGCACAGTAAGAAACGTGTTGAACAACTTGATGGAATCAGGATGAGTCCAAAATATATGTCTAACGGTAACTTCATCCTCACACGTTTGGTACCTAGACACATAAATGTTATCATCCAACAATTTCGAGAATTGTTGTATTTCAATTATATCCCCCTTCAACGCCTTTTTAGTTTGGTACCAAATATTGTACACTCTCTTGATATTTGAGATATTTTTGGATATTTTACGTTTCAAAGTTGCAAGTATATTTTTCGGTCGAACCAAATTGAATATCATGTCAGCAACACATTCCTTCTCTTTCGGCATGAGACAACACACAATTGGATGACCGACTAACTTTTCACACAAGTCATGGTTATGTAAACCACATATGACACTAAATCTCCATTTATTGTTTACCAACATATAACCACACAACTTAAAGAGATACTCATATTTTCTTGAACCGGTGTCGTCTCATTTAAAATTCTGGAGAGGAGGTCTATATTTTCCACTTCTTTCGCACGCCATTATCACAAAAGCACATCTTCAATCCAAAACATTATCAGACCTTTCGATAACCACAACAAATTCCATTTTAGAGGCCTCAGTACGAATCCATTGAAGCATGTAATCACGAAATTCAAACTCTTGCTCATTTTTAAATTAGTTGCCATCGCCTACCGCCTTCATAATAACACCTTTGACATTCAGAGACACAACTTGTTTGGGGAAAACATCGAGGTGCATCATATCTAATGAAAAAAGTTACCATATAACAGTAAATAAGTGCTAATTTTGTAAATAAAGCTGAAAAAATGAACACAGACAGATAGCGGAAATGCATTTTTGGGTTTCATACTCGTTCCGAAAATGTATCTCTAGAAAAGATATACGTTTTTCAGACAGAAAACAAGATTAATGTGAGCAATGAGACTTGAAATAAATGATATTTACCTAGAATTTCATCCTCTTTTGCTCATTTTGATATGACGAAACACAAGATTGAAGATTTAAAGTGAAAATATGGATTGAGAATGGGAGGGGTTTTGAGTGGAAAACAAGCAAGGTTGTGTGATCATGCAGCTAAGTGTTTTATCAACTTATTCCAGATATGCATCTATGGATATATCTGACATGCAAAGATGACAAAAAATTTCAAAATCCCGCCATAAACCTATGAAGATGCATCTTCGGGAATTCCATTGGGTTGATCAACTATCAATATATTTGTTGAAAATACCCGGAGATGCTTCTCAGGAATTATTTTTAGTATTTCACCTAGGGTGACACTCATTTGATTCACCATAATATTGATGCACCATAACATTGATGCATGGTGCATCCAGAGATGCATCTCCGAAATCTGAGGGGAAATTTTGATTTTCCATAGGGTATTTTTCCATCCTATATGGTGCCATAAGAAAATTCTTTTTTTTGTCATTGAACGTACTATATTTCACTTAGAAAAAAGCTCACTTTCCATTTGGAGTAGAAGTGCTTAAAGACACCATCAAAGATTAAGTTATTTTTCAATTATAAAAATGTTTAAGTTAATTTTATAAAACAAATAGAGATTAAGAAGTATACTAATTTAATAGAAGAGTATTTGAGAGATGGGGGAAAAGGAATACAAAAGTAAGAAACAAAGAACAAAAAGATAAAGAGATAAGAGAAGATAGAAAAATGCACTAGACATTTATATATTTTTGGCCTAACCATTTGACCTACTCATGTATCCAAGAAATTCTACTAAAATATGCGTTGAGCTTTTCACAAGATATTCCCATGAACATTTTTACAATCAAACAAGAGATTTTATATAGGCTAATATCCAAACAAATAAGAGATTTTAACAAAATAATCTCATAAGCCAAACCGAGTATTTACCAAGATAAGCTCAGGAACCAAACCGAGTTTTCACAAGCTAAAATCAATAACCAAACAAATATTTTAACAGACTAATATCAAGAACCAACCAACAATTCTTACAAAGATATTATACAAGAGAAAATACTCTCTTAATATTAGAATAACAACGGTACAACAAAATACTCACATGTATTTTTCACTCTCTCGACACTAAGACAACTTTAGTTAAAGAATAGAAAAAGTAGAAAAAGAGAGTAGAAAGTGAGAGAAGAGATTACAAATTCGAATTTTGACGCAAAATGAAACTAGGAGAAGCACTCTTTATATAAGAAAATATTTGACTCACAAAAGAAATGATCCATGAACAAATGGAGGCATTACAAATGTCTTAATTGATTAACTCTCATTTAGTAATTAATTAACCCATGTAAAAAGAACTCCAAATTTATTAAACAAGTCGCTAATCAATTAAATATGTGTATAATAAGGTTTTCAGGTATTTTTGTAAAATAAGAGAGACTTCATAAAATATTTTAGTGTCTGTGTGTGAGCTGTTTTAGAATCTTGAGAATTAGTTATATCTGTATATTAAACTGATCACTCTGACATGTACTAAGATAAGATCAGTAAATTTCACGCTTCCTCTCTTCACAATTTGGAGCGTCAAGTTCCTTTGCTAGATTCATTGATGACTTATCACTTCAACTGAAACTTGACTCATCTATCTGGTGAGGTTAAGTTATCTTATTTGATTGGATGTCAACATCAAAGATGGCTGGATAGTTGTCACCAAGAACTTCACCGAACGATGTCTGACGTAAGATGTGTCATCATCAAAACCAACAAAATTATCTAGAGATTGCAAACAATTTTACCTTTTATTTTTCCAAGAATGGAGAGTTTTGATTGTTCGGCTTAAGGTATAATAAATATCTTTTCATGTTTTAGTTTTTATGTATTAAGTTTTGTCTAACAGTAAGATTTGATGCAACATTTTTATCCAAGAAATTAATCTTACATTTTTTTTTTGGTAAAACAAACTTAATACTCTTATTTTTTTAAAAATATATTATTTTAATTGAAAAATATTTTGATTTTTGTAGTGATATATTTGTAAAATTTCTAGTAAGGATGAGAGGGTTGCAACCCCCAGAAGGGACGACGCCCAAATACTGTCTGTCGTCGTTATGGGTTATCTCTATCCTAAGTGCTTCTTACTCGCTAGAGCTATCAAAATTGGCTATGTGGCCTTAAAAGGGTCAACCCTGACGAGTCTCAGGCAGGCCCAAAAAACTTATTGTAATATGAGCTCAAAAATTACTACCCGATCCCGACCCTATACGAGCTTCGGCCTACCCAATTCTAAATGTTTTTATTTTAACTATTTTTTATATAAAATTAAAATAAAAACTCCATAATATTTATTATAAATACAATAAAAACTTATTATTTTAAAGATAATATATTTTTAAGTACTAAATTATATTTTATAAATACTATAATATGTTTTTAAATACAATATATGACTAAATTGTATATAATTATAATAATAATTAAATATTTAAAATAAGAGAAACTAATAGAATATGAGAAAATTGTGAAGTAAAACACAAAACATTTGAACATTAATTTGATTATATTAATGCATAATATTTAAAAGAGAAACATTGAATAGAACAAAGATAAAATTTAGTGAGATGAGAGAAATCAATGCGCTTTTTTTAACATGAGATAATATAAGTATTAATATAATTTTTTTAAATTTATAGTTACGTGAGCCTAACGGGCTACCCGTTACCCATACGGGTTAGCCCCAATGGCTAGCGGGATTTTAAGGGTCGCGATGAAAAAATCTTGAAAAACATGAGCTCAAATTTTTAAGGCCCAAACCCTATGATTTTCCGGGCTTGGCGGGCCGACCCATATGGGCTAGCCCATTTTGACGGCTCCACTACTTGCCTTGTCAGATGAAACATGGAGAAAGACGTTCCTCGGTTAGAGAGAAATCATAATCAATAGCCTGATCCATATTTCGTAAGGAATTAGGGATTAAATAGTCATATAATGATAATGTGGGAGGTTATCATTTCCAAGGAAACCCTAGGCCCAATAACCTCTTTAAAAATATTACTCCTCGAGGGTAAAAGGGAGATCATAACATACTTACAAGTATGAATGAACATAAAGCTTCTCACCTCACGTGAGCTTGCTCTCTCCATAGCCACAAATATCGCCTAACATGGTTAGTCACCACCATGAGCAAGCCTTACACAACCATATATTACTAAGGTATATGATTATCCCCTACCCATGTACGGATACCACACACTTCTAAATTTTTTAACAAGTACAATGACACCCACCATATGGCTTGAATAGATCGCCAAATAAAAATTTATTATTAAAATTCTGTTTTGAAAAAATATTTTTCTATGGCAAGCGGAAATGAATTAGGATCGACTATCATCTATCCGAACTGTTATTAATAGGATCGAATATGCATACAAACCGTAATATAAAGTATGCCAAATATGAGAAAATCCAATCTACAAGTTCAATATAGTTTGTTTGAATATGAACCACACTTAAGATAAATAATTTCTAATGAGAAATAAAAGTAAACTTGACAAAGGAATTTTGACGTACACTTGGTGTGCAGTAATTTTATCAACCACTTGGTGTGCAATACACCAAGCTTGATTCTATTTGTGTTGAAGTTACAACAAATGAATTGCAATGGTTTTACACAAAATGTTTTAAACACTTCAACATAACCCAAATTTTCAACGATTCAAATTACACACAAAGTGTGATCAAAATATAAAAATAATTTTGAGAGAGAGAGAGAACACCAAGACTTGTTTAGGCAGATCCCCAATTTTTCTCACTATGGGTACATCTGCCCTTAATTTGAAATCAAATTGAGATATTTTAATTAACCTTTGCAATATCAGTTTACAAGATAAATGTAGAAATTAAAACCCTAATTTGATGATGATCCTAACTCCCTCTCTACCCTTGATCCAAGCAAGAGCAAGTCATACAAAATCTCCAATATGATCCTCCGGTTATCGCTACTCCATTGCAAGAACCCCTGTTCTTCAAAGCCTTATCTCGGCTGAATCCAAATTGCAAAGTCTCGCCCCAAGTCTTTCAATTGGTCCTCGGTTTACCGCTACTCCTTTGCAAGAACCCCCATTCTTTAAAGCCTTCGCTCGGCTAAATCTAAGTTGACAAGACTTGTGCAAAAACCTCCAAATCAACCCTTGATATCGGAGTAAAAACCCTATAGGTTTTATTCTTGAATCCCCCAAAGAACACCTAAACCCAATTGGATTGCACAATCCTAAATTGGAGCTTATCAATCTATTTTTGCCAACAAATAATCAAAAATGACTATGTGTAGTTGATGAATGCGTCAAGAAAGGTTGAAGATAATGAAAATTCTTTGTATCTTTCAGGTTTCAATACTTAGAAATATTGCATGAATGCATATGTATATATATGTGTATGAGTAGAAAAGAAATGGGTAAAAACTAATTTTTAGCCAAAATGTAATTTTTGAAAGTTAGTTTAGAATGTATTGACTCTAAAGTCGAATGAGTCAATACTTAAGTTGAATGAGTCAATACGAGATCAAATAGAGTCGATACATTTGAGGAAGTAGACAATTTTTAAATAAAAAATTTCAAGATGAGTTGACTCCAAGCATTGGTGAGTCGACTCATTCACTCATGTATCGACCCATTTCTTGATTGTATCGACCCATTAGAAGAAGTGGCATATCTTTGAAAAATGTCTTTTAGATTGAGTTAACACAAACAAGAATGAGCCGACCCATTCGTAGGATGTATCGACTCATATCTCATTTGTATCGACTCATTAGAGGCAGATCCAAATTCATTTAAAATCCACAAAGAATGTATCGACCCATACTTAACATATAGCGACCCATGCATGTCTTTTTGTGAAAAACTCATATTTTGGGATGTGATGGCTTATGTAATCTAGTCTTACATGTTCTATGATGATGATGATAATGATGGTTCAAATTCAAGGATGTAAGGTCTAAATACACAAAGATCTAAGCTACCTAGTTTTAACATCATACAAAATACATTAATAGCATATTGCACTCACACACTCCCCATTTTTGTTGATGGAAAAACATACTAGACACCCTTGATGACTTTGGCGAAGCTCCCTATGAATATATGCATCGTAAACCTTGTTCTTCTCCCCCCCTTTGACAACATCAAAAAGAGGCAAAGCCGAAAAATGTGTGAAGCATCATGAACAATACACAACAACAAATAGAAATAAATGCACTTAGAGGCGTTGCAAAGATTAAACCAACCAATTAAAACAACCACTCACATAGAATCATGTCATAATTGAAAAGGAAACAAAAACATAAATAAACAACCAAATATAGCAAAAGGAATGGAAATACATTACTTAAGATATCCATTACACAACTGACATACAAGTTGTAATAATAAAACACAATAAAAATAAGTCGTGTCCACAAAATAAAAGACATTAAAAATAAATGCATGCATAAGAAATATTAGGTCCATAATGATGTCTAATAACGACCATCTCCACGACCGTGACCTCTACCTCTGCCCCAGAACCAAGCAACATCATTGTCACCATCCATAATCTCACACATTTCTCGATAGAACTGAATATAATGATCCCTGTAGTAATTTTGATCAAGAATAATCTAACTAATATAGGCTTGAGTTGCAACATGGTTTGGATCCATGTTGTGATAAATCTCATTGAATTTCTCTATAGCGTATAAAGTAAAGTTATGAAAGGTGTCATCCTGTGCAGTCAGATGATCATAAATAACCCTAAAACGCTCGTCTTGAGCGGTCTCAAAGTCAACACACCTACGTGAATCCTCTTCATGGCACTCCCGTTTCTCAACAAGCATGTTCTCGAGCAAGGTAAGAATGGATGAATCCACACCAGATGAGCCTATATCAGATGGATTCATATAAGTAGTGCCATGTTGGGTCCATGAGTTTTGATGCCATTGGCCCCAACCTTTCGAGTTATAATGTGAGCTTGCAAAACCTTGCCATTCAGGAGGATCTTCATTAGCATGCTGAGGATCTTCATTAGCATGCTGAGGATCTTCATTAACATTTTGATCTGGTTCTCCTACTTGGTGTTCATCAATCATAGCAATACCACATTCATATAGGTCATCATAGTTATAGATAACCTTACCTGAGCCTCTCATCTTGTAGTAGTACACCTTGAGATCCTTATCCCAATGGTATCCCATATGCGCCATGGTGCTTAAATCAAATTCTTATGCAAATCCAGGAGAGATGGTCATAATATTTGCCACACCAATATTAAAATGCTTCAAAAACTTAACAATCATTGAAACATAACAAAAAGAAGATCATCAGTTACATTCCTTAATAACAAACATTCTATAAGTGAAATTGGCCAACTCAGATGAATTTTGTTCTTGAAGGATATACATCAAGTGAATTTCGAAAATCTCAATCCGTGAGTGACCACCATTTATTGGACGCAACACATGAGTTACAATCCAATGAAGGATACGTTGATCCTTCTTCAAATAACCAGTTGATGTGTTAGCTAACTGATCTTATTCTCTAGAAGCTTTGAGGCAATAATTTAGGTAACTTCTCACTTCAAAGTTAGGGTGAAAAGAATAATCCGTGAGAGTAGACCAGTGAGTGAACATATTAGTTAAACCAAATACCTCTTTCCAAGTGTTTTCCAAACACATGATAGGTGTGCTCGTCCATCTTAAAATGAAATGTAGATCCTTTTCTTGACTCCAACCTAACATATAAGACAATAATCAAGTCTTCATTGTATTTGGTTGAGACTTTCAGAAAATTATTGATCTTGTTGGTTCTAAGTGTTGGCAGCAATTTTGGTAAAACAAAGAGTGTTCACAAGATGTTGCATGTGATGTCTTAACATAAGATATCTTGTACCTGCTGGAGTTTAAAAACATAATTATGCAGGATTGTTTCAGGATGTCATACACGATGTCATGACATCTGATATTATGTACCTGCTGGATATTTAAAATGGAATTATGCATGATTGTTCCAGGATGTCAGACCCGATGTCATGACATCTGTACACAGAACATTCAGGGTGAGTGTTATGTGTTATGTGATTGTGCATTTAATGGAAATCTATGTATGATTGAAGATCTGATTTGCAAGCGCATTCAATCATTAATTACAACCTGATTTACTTATTTTCCAAGGAGATCTAGCAAACTGTCATGAGAAGATTTGATTGGAAAATAGTTTTAGGGTTTCAAGATGTCCAAGCCCAGTTGAATGCTTCTATAAATAGGACATGGAAAACCTGATTTGATACACAATCGATATAAAGCGAAATATTGAGAGAGAATAAGGGTTTGTGTCTTGTGTGGTCGTGAGACTTGTAAGCCATTCAATTCATCAATAGATGATTGAATTGGTCTAATTTGTGAGTTGTAATTTGTCACTCAAAGCTTTTAAGCATGAGTTTGTGTCTACTTGATTGAAGTTGTTAAGAAAGATCAAGTGGGTGTCTACTTGATTGAAGCTGCTAAGTAAGATTAAGTGTGTGTTATTGAAGAATGTCTTCTTTTCATAAGTAATTTTGTTTAAAATCACAAGTGTGATTCAGGGGGAGTGAGTGGGTTCTCATATCTAAGAGTTATTAGGTAGAAATCATACGGGTAGATATTAGGTGAAAAAGACTGTAACTTGTGGAGTGTA
Source organism: Lathyrus oleraceus (assembly GCF_024323335.1). Taxonomy (NCBI): domain Eukaryota; kingdom Viridiplantae; phylum Streptophyta; class Magnoliopsida; order Fabales; family Fabaceae; genus Lathyrus; species Lathyrus oleraceus. The sequence goes on along the minus strand of NC_066580.1, from coordinate 208,909,200 downwards.
CTGAGAGTCTTTAAACTGATTCTATTTAGTGGATTTCCTTCCTGGCTTGGTAGCCCCCAGACGTAGGTGAGTTGCACCGAACTGGGTTAACAATTGCTTGTGTCTCTTGCATTACTATTCTTTATCTTTATCCTGTTTGCATTATTCAAATATCATTGTCGTGACATTACCTTCGACATCTCATATCTGATACCAGAATTTCAATTGGTATCAGAGCAGACATCCTGCTCTGGTTCTAGGTGAGATCTAGGGACAATACTTTCTGGTACTATGGAGAGAGATGGAGGATCTGTTCACAGTCCACCAATTTTGGATGGATCTAACTATGACTATTGGAAACCTCGAATGGTAGCTTTCCTAAAATCTCTTGATAATAAGGCTTGGAAGGTTGTGTTAATAGGCTCGGAACATCCGGTAATTACTAAGGAAGGAGAAGCCACTACTGAGAAGAAGCCTGAAGAACAATGGTCCAAGGAGGAGGATGATCTAGCCCTTGGAAATTCTAAAGCATTGAATGCCATATTCAATGGAGTAGACAAGAATATCTTCAGATTGGTAAACAACTGTGAGGCGGCTAAAGATGCTTAGGACATTCTCAAAACCAATCATGAAGGCACCTCTAGAGTGAAGATGTCTAGACTACAACTGCTCACCTCCAAGTTTGAAAATTTAAGGATGAAAGAAGATGCAAATATTCATGAATTTCATATGAGTATCCTTGAAATTGCTAATGCCTCAGGAGCCTTGGGAGAGAAGATGTCAGATGAAAAACTAGTAAGAAAAATACTTAGGCCGCTCCCTAAGAGATTTGTTATGAAGGTGACAGCCATAGAAGAGTCTAAACACATCTCCAATATGAGAGTTGATGAGCTAATTGGTTCCCTCCAAACATTTGAGATGGGAATGTGTGATGGATCTGAAAAGAAAACCAAAAGCATAGCCTTCATGTCAAACACAGAGGAGGAAGATGGTCAGGATGATGATGAAGATCTTGCAAATGATGTAGCAATGATGGGAAGACAATTCAACAGACTGTTGAAAAAGATGGATGTAAGATCCAAGGCTAATGTCAAGAATATCTCATCTGACATCAGTAAATCCAACAATGCTGGAAGAAGAACAAGGTCAGATGATAAACCAAAAGAAGGAAAAAGGTGTACAGTGCCATGAATGTGATGGGTATGGACACATTAGAACTGAATGTGGAACCTACCTCAAGAAGCAGAAGATAAGTCTTGCTGCCACTTGGTCCGATGAGAGTGAAACAGAAGAGTCTGCAAATCTGGTGACTGCCTTGACTGGAAGATGGGGTTCTGATGAAGACTCAAGTGATGATGAAGTAACCTTTGAAGATTTTCCCACTACCTACAGAAGGTTGTGTCACAAAAGTGCAGAGGTGTGTAAACAGGTTGAAAGCCAGAAGAAGGTAATAACTCAACTTGAGAATGAGAAGATAGAATACTTGGAAATCATCTCCAAATTAAAAACAGAAGCAGTGGTTCTGAATGCCAAGCTAGATGAAAGTCAACAAGTTGAAAGCCAGAAGGAAGTGATAGTACAACTGGAGAGTGAGACGGCAGAACATGTGGAAACCATCTCCAAGTTAAAAACTGAAGCTATGTTCTTGAACTCTAAATTGGAAGAGATGACCAAGTATGTAAGAATGTTAAACAATGGATCTGACTCCTTAGACAAGATTCTCCAAACTGGACAAATAACAGGAGACAAATCTGGCATTGGGTATAATGAATCTAAGCCTGAGTGCAGTTACACTGGTGGCAAACCTAAGTACAGCCATATTAAACGCAAACCTGAGATGTCACATCATATGTCACAACATCATAAGGGAAGACAGCAGAAAGGGAAACACCAAAGATGGAGATGCCATTACTGTGGAAAATTTGGCCACCTGAAGCCCTTCTGCTATAAGCTGTATGGTTATCCTAGCCCTGTTCATCATCAGACTCACTATCAACCAAGACCCAAACATCACAGGCTTGTCAACAAGAAGCAATGGGTTCCTAAGACTAATGTTACAAGTCTAATAGCTCACACTTCCTTCAGAGTTTCAGCCGAAGAAGATTGGTATTTTGACAGTGGGTGCTCCAGACACATGACTGGAAACAAAGACCTGCTAACTGGCCTTCATCCTCATGCCATGAGTTATGTAACCTTTGGTGATGAAGCAAAGGGTGAAATCAAGGGGATTGGTAAGCTTGATTGCCCTGGAGTTCCTGACCTTGACAATGTCCTACTTGTTAAGGGCTTGACTGCAAATCTAATAAGCATCAGTCAACTATGTGACCAAGGTCTAAATGTTTACTTCACTAAAACTGAATGTCTGATTACTAACAAAGAAAGTGAAGTGATCATGAAAGGAATCAGGACCTAAGACAACTGTTACATGTGGAGCTCTTAAATTGATTATTCTTCAAAATGTACCTTAGTCAAAGAAGAAGGAGTGAAGACATGGCATCAAAGGTTGAGCCATCTGCATCTTAAAGGGATAAAAATGATTATATCTATTAGAGGAACTACCAAATTGAAGATGAATGAAAGAAAAGTCCATGGGAAATGTCAGATAAGGATGTCACACCAGAAACTCAGACATGACATCACTTCCAAAGGAGAAAAGCTCATGGTGGTTCAAATAGATAGGTTTGGTAGGAGGACAGATCAGATGGTAGAACATGTTGCTAGTCAAATGCAGTATGAAGTTGGGAAGAGCTTTGTTGAACTTGGGTTACAAGTCAAGCAGATAGAAGGGTCTATGTGTCTATCTCAAAGCAAATGTGCCAAGAACAATGTTAAGAAGATTGGGATGGAGAATGAAAGGAAACCTGCTCCTACACATTTGAAAGATGAAAATGATGGTTGTGCAATATATCAACCTGAATATATAACAACTAGAAGTAGCTATTCTCAACAGGGTTGGTTGAAACTAATGTTGACTGAATACAATGTCACACACGATGTCATGACATTGTACTATGACAACCTGAGTGCTACAACTATGTCCAAAAATCCTATTCAGCACAGCTGAACTAAGCACATTAATTTTTGTCATCACTTCATTAGAGAATTTGTGGAAGACAAAATCATAGCACTAAAGCATGAGATGCAATTAGCTGATAAATTTGCAAGGGTTTTGGATGCTAATCAGTTTGAATGTTTAAGAGGGAAATTGGGGACTTGTATTCATGAGAAGTTATAGCAATTAAAGTGGAGTGGAAAAGGGTTAGTGAAAGAGTTTGTTGTGAATATCCTAGAGGATATTTCTGAAAAGAGTAGCAAGAAATTCTACAAGGTCTTTGTAAGAGGTAGATGTGTGAGGTTCTCCCCAACCATAATTAACAAGTTCCTAGGGAGAGGAACTGAAGGAGGTGTGGATTTAGAGGCTACAGACAATGAAGTCTGTAGGACTATTACTGCTGGCCAAGTCAAGGAATGGCCTAGTAAGAAGCATCTAGCAGCTGGCAAGTTAACTGTTAAATATACCATCTTGCACAAGATTGGTTCAGCCAACTGGGTGCCAACTAACCATATCTCAACCATCTCTAATGGTCTTGGAAGAATCATCTATGCTATTGGAACCAGGCTAAACATTGATTTTGGAAGGTTTATGTTTGATCAAATTGTTAGACATGTCTCCACTAATGCAGTAAAGTTGCCTATTGCCTTTCCATCCATCATTTGTGGAATTATCTTAAGCAAGCAACCAGGCATTCTCAACACAAGTGATATTCCCAGCAGAAGGAAGCCTCCACTGTCCATTCACTACAAGTTGTTTGAAGGAAGCCATGCCAATGATATTGTCATGACATCTGCAAGGAAGGAGCCTGCCTCTCAAGGTAGCTTGATTGATCAATTGAAGGAAACTTGTAAGGAGATGGATACTGGTATTAGGGTTGCCAAGGCAAGGAAAGATGCTCTAGAGGTTCTCATTAGTAGTTTAGAAAAGGAAGAAATGGATAAGGTTGGTGAAACCAAGGGTTCAGATGCCAATACCTCAAGTGAGAGGTCCAATGCTCAATCTAGTGGCAGTTCTGATTCTGAAGGTGAAGATGATGCTACTTCCTCAGACTGAGTGGTAATGGTTCCCCCCTGTTATGAAGACTGTGTGTGCTGTGTGCTGATATGAAGACTGGCCCCCCTGCTGTTATGAATGTTATGGAAGCTTGGATGTTTTGTTGATTTTTCTGTTGAAATGTTTATAATTTGTGGCAGTCCTTACTGATGCCTTGATGTAATTTTTGGGCTCTTAATGAGTTCCATGGATTTCTAATTATCTCAGCTATTACAGCTGTGTATAATTATGGTTTGTATCTCCTAACATTTATGTTTTAACATTTTATATGTTATAACATCTGTTGTGACATTCTCTGCTAGGCTGATTGACATTTATTTTGTCTAATTGGTCACCTTTGTTCTATTTTGACTAAAAAGGGGGGAAGTGATTATGTGGAGAGCTGCAGTTAAATGTGTGGATGTGGAGATCTGCAGTGCTCTTGTAGCTAGTTAGGCTAAACAGGTGAACAACTGTTGTTGGAGGAGATGTCTGATGTTCTATGCAGCTGATGTTGGAGGAGATGTCTGATGTGGGACATAATGATGTTCTATTCTGTGATGTTAAAGGAAATCTCAGAATGTGATTCTGAATGTTACAGATGTTGAAGGAGATGTCAGAAGGATATTCTGATTGTTACAGGTGCTGTTATTGTTAAAGGAGATGTCTGTATTGAACATACTTAGGGGGAGAAGAAGTACCCTTGTGCATTTGTGTGTTTTACTAGTTGCTATTATAGCTAGTAATTCTGTTTGCTTCTGCTGCTGCTTAAACTGCTGTTATGCTTAAACTTCTGATAATTTTTCTTATGAACAAAATGGACAGATATATGTTTTAGCCAAAATTTTCCAAAGGGGGAGTTTGTTGGTTCTAAGTGTTGGCAGCAATTTTGGTAAAACAAAGAGTGTTCACAAGATGTTACATGTGATGTCTTAACATAAGATACATTGTACCTGCTGGAGTTTAAAAACATAATTATGCAGGATTGTTTCAGGATGTCATACATGTAACACCCTTCTAAAATACCCCAATAATTAATTAAACACAAAATATAAATCAGAGTAGATATGCAATTTCAGGGTGTCACACTTGACACTTCACACCATTCACCAAATTTTCTTGTCATGCTCATTTATTAATCAAAATAAAATATTGCACAATACACAGCGGATAGAATTCTAACAACATACAAACCATGTAACACATTACATCTAAAGTTGTTCAACAACCAAAATGAAAACAAGTAAAACATCCCGTCCCGAGGTTACATAGACCAGAGCATGACCCACTAAGGAACTACACTAGACTCCAAGCACTAGCTTCTACTCAATCACTGCTCATTACCTGAAACATAGTTGTAAGGGTGAGTTCCTCAATCGATATAATAAGCATTATAAAATATCATGTAATGTTAAGTAAATTAACACATTCATCACCCTAATCATATCACACATTCAGCAACGGCAACATCAACTCATACTCAGACTCAATACAAACACAAAACACACGTATAATATTGGAATACATCCATTCATATTATACGCCATACATACATTATGTAATGAGACTCCATGCATGCGGTACCGACTATTCGTGAACACATAGTTCAACCTCACCGATCAAACCCAGATACGGCTACCAAGCTCACTAGTCCCACTCATTTGAGACCTAGTGACTCACTCACTAATTCCTCACCATGGGAATTAGCTACCACCATAAAGGCCATGCTATGCACGCTAAATCACCTAGCATGCAAACATCAACAACAATCCACAATAACTCACTCACTAATTCCTCACCATGGGAATTAACTACCACCATAAAGGCCATACTATACACGCTAAATCACTTACATGCAACATCAACAACAATCCACAATGGACATATGCTCACACTCTAAGCCATAAACAGTCCATCCACGATTGCATACATAATAGATATATTCACAGCATTATGCATACCATCACACATCATCAGCATATTTATCACATAATCATATCATGTCATGCCAATTAATAAATCACAGTATTAGCACACTCTACTAATACCTATACTGCTCAAAACAACGGGAAATGATCCCTACTATATCATACACCAATATAGGCCAATCATCAAATATGTCCACAATATTTAAATATCAAATTTTCACTTTTCAAACAGTGTTAACCGGTTAACGCCCTGGGTTAACCGGTTAACGCAACACAGAACGCGTTTCCTGGCAAATTTTAACAGTGTTAACCGGTTAACACCCTGGGTTAACCGGTTAACGCAAGACAGACTTTAATTATTTTAATATCATAACAGTGTTAACCGGTTAACACCCTGGGTTAACCGGTTAACGCAAGACAGAAAGATGTTCCTGCGCTAACACGAACAGAATGCAGAATTACCCGCATTTTTCGCCGTTGGAGGACTTCCGGACCTCCGATTTCGATTCCGTAAACGGCTACACGTCCAGAAAATTACAACTCATCCAAATATAGGTTCATTCACAGTTTTCACGTAATTTATCCATCACAATTTACAACATTCATCATCCTGATTAGGGTCAATTCAATGGCTTATCACTACCCATTACATGTTAACCCATAATACCCATTAAACGACGATAAACCCCCCTTACCTGAGTTAATCCGGCAATTGATTCTTCGACCTTCAACAATCGTGAATTCTCCTCTTGAGCCCTAGCCTCTTCTTCTCCCTTTCTCAGTTTCTTCTCTGTTTTCCCCTTTTTCCACTTTTCAGTCGCTTCTCTGTTTCCACGTGAAAAACCCTTTTTATATATGGGACTCTTTTCTGATTCCAACTTTATTATTCCAATAATAATAATCCAAATAATATTCTAATTATTTAATTAAATTAATAAATATACTATTAACTTAAATTAAATAATTATCATATTTTATCGGGGTGTTACAACTCTCCCCTACTAAAAGAGTTTTCGTCCTCGAAAACAGACCTCAAGCGAATAACTCTGGATAAGACTCCTTCATCTGACTCTCAAGTTCCCAAGTCACATTGCCACCTGCTGGTCCTCCCCAAGCTACCTTTACCAAAGCAATCTCTTTACCCCGCAACTGCTTCAACTCTCGATCCTCGATCCTCATAGGTGATGTTTCAACAGTCAGGTTATCTCTCACCTGTACATCATCTACTTGGACCACATGCGACGGATCAGGAATGTACCTCCTCAACTGAGACACATGAAAAACCTCATGCAAATTCGCAAGTGACGGCGGTAAAGCGATACGATAGGCTACCTCCCCTATCCTCTCCAAAATCTGATAAGGACCAATAAATCGAGGTGTTAACTTCTTCGACTTCAAAGCTCGACCAACCCCAGTTATCGGAGTAACACGAAGAAACACATGATCTCCCTCTTGAAACTCAAGTGACTTCCTCCTCTTGTCGTGATAACTCTTCTGACGACTCTGAGCAATCCTCATCTTCTCCTGAATCATCTTAATCTTTTCCGTAGTTTGTTGAACAATCTCCGGTCCAACCACAACACTCTCACCGGACTCATACCAACATAAAGGTGTCCGACATCTCCTACCATACAAAGCTTCAAACAGTGCCATACCAATGCTCGAATGAAAACTATTGTTGTAGGTAAACTCAATCAAAGGTAAATAACAATCCCAAGCACCTCCCTTTTCCAAAACACAAGCCCTCAAAAGATCCTCCAGTGACTGAATCGTCCTCTCAGTCTGACCATCAGTCTGCGGATGATATGCAGAACTCAATCTCAGCTTAGTTCCCAAAGCCCTCTGCAAACCTTCCCAGAACTTCGATGTAAATCTAGGATCTCTGTCCGAAACAATACTCGACGGAATACCATGCAAACTTACAATTTTCTCAATATACAATTCAGCTAATCTCTCTAACAGATAATCCATTCTGATCGGAATGAAATGAGCCGATTTTGTCAATCTGTCAACAATCACCCAAATAGCTTCAAAATTCTTAATTGTCCCCGGTAAACCAGAAACAAAATCCATACTGATACTATCCCATTTCCACTCTGGAATAGCCAACGGTTGCATTAGCCCAGACGGCTTCTGATGCTCAATCTTTGACTTCTGACAAGTCAAACAAGAATAAACAAAACTCGCAATTTCTCTCTTCATTCCCGGCCACCAAAATAACTTTTTCAAATCATGATACATCTTCGTAGCCCCAGGATGAATACTCAGGCCACTACGATGTCCTTCCTCAAGAATACTCTTCTTAAGTTCGGTCACATCCGGAATACACACCCGATTACCAAATTTCAAAACACCATTCTCATCAACTCTGAATTCAGCACCTTGACCTTGATTCACTAGAGTCAACTTATCAACCAAAAGCACATCGAATTTCTGACCCTCTCTAATTTCATCCAGAATACCAATTGTTAACTTCAACATTCCCAATTTAACACTATTGTAAGTACTCTCACACACCAAACTCAAGTCTCTAAACTGCTCAATTAAATCCAATTCCTTAACCATTAACATAGACATATGCAATGATTTCCGACTCAATGCATCAGCCACTACGTTTGCTTTACCCGGATGGTAATTCAAACCAAAGTCATAATCCTTCAGAAACTCTAACCATCTCCTCTGTCTCATATTCAGCTCTTTCTGATTAAATAAATACTTTAAACTTTTATGGTCACTGAAAACCTCAAATCTTGACCCGTACAAGTAATGCCTCCATAACTTCAGAACAAGTACCACAGCTGCCAACTCTAAATCGTGTGTCGGATAGTTCCTCTCATGAACCTTCAGTTGTCTCGAAGCATAAGCTACAACCTGCTTATTCTGCATCAAAACACCACCCAAACCCAACAATGAAGCATCACAGTAAACCTCAAATGGTTCCGACGGACTTGGTAATATTAGAATAGGAGCAGTAGTTAACCTTCTCTTTAACTCTTGGAAACCTTCTTCACATTTTGAGTCCCAAACAAACGCTTGCCCCTTTCTAGTCAACATCGTCAACGGTAACGCCAACTTAGAAAATCCCTCAATGAATTTCCTATAATAACCTGCAAGTCCAAGAAAACTCCTTATCTCAGAAACTAACTTCGGAGCTTCCCACTTAGATACCGCTTCTATCTTAGAAGGATCAACAGCAACACCACCTCTTGAAATCACATGACCCAAAAAACTAACTTCTTCTAACCAAAATTCACACTTGGACAGTTTAGCAAATAACTTCTTTTCTCGTAGAACTCCTAAAACCACTCTCAAATGTTCAGCATGCTCTTCTTCAGATTTCGAATACACCAAAATATCGTCAATAAACACCACAACAAACTTATCTAGGTATGTATGGAAAATCCTATTCATATACTCCATAAATACCCCAGGCGCATTAGTCACACCAAAAGGCATTACAGAATACTCATAATGTCCATACCTTGTTCTGAAAGCAGTCTTCTGAATATCCTCAGTTTTCACACGTATCTGATGATACCCCGATCTCAAATCTATTTTGCTGAACACACTCGCACCAACCAACTGATCCATCAAATCATCAATCCTCGGCAAAGGATACCGATTCTTGATCGTCACTTTATTCAGTTGCCTATAGTCCACACACAACCTCATAGTACCTTCTTTCTTCTTAACCAATAACACTGGTGCGCCCCACGGTGACACACTCGGACGAATAAATTTCTTATCCAACAGATCTTCCAGCTGACTCTTCAATTCAGTTAACTCAACAGCAGACATACGGTATGGAGCCATCGATATCGGCCTAGTACCAGGTACCAAATCAATCGAGAACTCAACTTCACGCTCTGGCGGTAATTCATTCACTTCTTCAGGAAACACATCAGGAAAATCACACACCACGGCTAGATCGCAAATCACCAGTTTATCTTTAGCCTCCAAAGTCGCTAACGGCATAAACAACTCTGCCCCATCTGCTACTGCCTCATTCATAGGGAGTGTAATACTTCGACAGCTCTGTGAACTTAGCAACATACTCAGTAACAGACCGGTTTCCCTGTTTCACTTCTAAGAACTCTATCTCTTTCTTTCCTCTGACATCCTCTGGAAAGTACTTCCCCAGGAATCTCTCTCTGAACACCGCCCAAGTGATCTCAGCACTCCCAGCAGCTTCCAACTCAGTGCGGGCAGCAACCCACCAATCATCTGCTTCCTCAGACAGCATATGCGTACCGAACCTGACCTTCTGGTTATCGGCACACTCAGTCACTCGGAAGATCCTCTCGATCTCCTTCAACCACTTCTGAGCACCATCTGGATCGTATGCTCCCTTGAACATTGGAGGATTGTTCTTCTGGAATTCACTCAGTTGACGAGCAGCTCCCAATCCCACAACATTCGGATTCCCTCCAAGTACTCCAGCTAGCATACCCAGAGCCTCAGCAATCGCAGCATCATCTCTACCTCTTCCAGCCATCTCTATTCTGAGAACCCAACAAGCTAAAACAATAAGTACTGATATGGTTACACAACACCTATCACATACAGGGAAACATAATAATTTCGACTCGACTCGACCGACTATGCTCTGATACCACTAATGTAACACCCTTCTAAAATACCCCAATAATTAATTAAACACAAAATATAAATCAGAGTAGATATGCAATTTCAGGGTGTCACACTTGACACTTCACACCATTCACCAAATTTTCTTGTCATGCTCATTTATTAATCAAAATAAAACATTGCACAATACGCAGCGGATAGAATTCTAACAACATACAAACCATGTAACACATTACATGTAAAGTTGTTCAACAACCAAAATGAAAACAAAAACATCCTGTCCCGATGTTACATAGACCAGAGCATGACCCACTAAGGAACTACACTAGACTCCAAGCACTAGCTTCTACTCAATCACTGCTCGTTACCTGAAACATAGTTGTAAGGGTGAGTTCCTCAATCGATATAATAAGCATTATAAAATATCATGTAATATTAAGTAAATTAACACATTCATCACCCTAATCATATCACACATTCAGCAGCGGCAACATCAACTCATACTCAGACTCAATACAAACACAAAACACACGTATAATATTGGAATACATCCATTCATATTATACGCCATACATACATTATGTAATGAGACTCCATGCATGCGGTACCGACTATTCGTGAACACATAGTTCAACCTCACCGATCAAACCCAGATACGGCTACCAAGCTCACTAGTCCCACTCATTTGAGACCTAGTGACTCACTCACTAATTCCTCACCATGGGAATTAGCTACCACCATAAAGGCCATGCTATGCACGCTAAATCACCTAGCATGCAAACATCAACAACAATCCACAATAACTCACTCACTAATTCCTCACCATGGGAATTAACTACCACCATAAAGGCCATACTATACACGCTAAATCACTTAGCATGCAACATCAACAACAATCCACAATGGACATATGCTCACACTCTAAGCCATAAACAGTCCATCCACGATTGCATACATAATAGATATATTCACAGCATTATGCATACCATCACACATCATCAGCATATTTATCACATAATCATATCATGTCATGCCAATTAATAAATCACAGTATTAGCACATTCTACTAATACCTATACTGCTCAAAACAACGGGAAATGATCCCTACTATATTATACACCAATATAGGCCAATCATCAAATATGTCCACAATATTCAAATATCAAATTTTCACTTTTCAAACAGTGTTAACCGGTTAACGCCCTGGGTTAACCGGTTAACGCAACACAGAACGCGTTTCCTGGCAAATTTTAACAGTGTTAACCGGTTAACACCCTGGGTTAACCAGTTAACGCAAGACAGACTTTAATTATTTTAATATCATAACAGTGTTAACCGGTTAACACCCTGGGTTAACCGGTTAACGCAAGACAGAAAGCTGTTCCTGCGCTAACACGAACAGAATGCAGAATTACCCGCATTTTTAACCGTTGGAGGACTTCCGGACCTCCGATTTCGATTCCGTAAACGGCTACACGTCCAGAAAATTACGACTCATCCAAATATAGGTTCATTCACAGTTTTCACGTAATTTATCCATCACAATTTACAACATTCATCATCCTGATTAGGGTCAATTCAATGGCTTATCACTACCCATTACATGTTAACCCATAATACCCATTAAACGACGATAAACCCCCCTTACCTGAGTTAATCCGGCAATTGATTCTTCGACCTTCAACAATCGTGAATTCTCCTCTTGAGCCCTAGCCTCTTCTTCTCCCTTTCTCAGTTTCTTCTCTGTTTTCCCCTTTTTCCACTTTTTAGTCGTTTCTCTGTTTCCACGTGAAAAACCTTTTTTATATATGGGACTCTTTTCTGATTCCAACTTTATTATTCCAATAATAATAATCCAAATAATATTCCAATTATTTAATTAAATTAATAAATATACTATTAACTTAAATTAAATAATTATCATATTTTATCGGGGTGTTACAATACACGATGTCGGGACATCTGATATTATGTACCTGCTGGATATTTAAATGGAATTATGCAGGATTGTTTCAGGATGTCAGACCCGATGTCATGACATCTGTACATAAAACATTCAGGGTGAATGTTATGTGTTATGTGATTGCGCATTTAATGGCAATCTATGCATGATTGAAGATCTGATTTGCAAACACATTCAATCATTAATTACAACCTGATTTCCTTATTTTCCAAGGAGATCTAACTAACTGTCATGAGAAGATTTGATTGGAAAATAGTTTTAGGGTTTCAAGATGTCCAAGCCCAGCTGAATGCTTCTATAAATAGGACATGGAAAACCTGATTTGATACACAACCAACACAGAGCGAAATATTGAGAGAGAATAACGGTTTGTGTCTTGTGTGGTCGTGTGACTTGTAAGCCATTCAATTCATCCATAGATGATTGAATTGGTCTGATTTGTGAGTTGTAATTTGTCATTCAAAGCTTTTAAGCATGAGTGTGTGTCTACTTGATTGAAGCTGTTAAGAAAGATCAAGTGTGCGTCTACTTGATTGAAGCTGCTAAGTAAGATCAAGTGTGTGTTATTGAAGAGTGTCTTCTTTTCATAAGTAATTGTTGTTTAAAATCACAGGTGTGATTGAGGGGGAGTGAGTGGGTTCTCATATCTAAGAGTTCTTTGGTAGAAATCATACGGGTAGAAATTAGGTGAAAAAGACTGTAACTTGTGGAGTGTACTGAGAGTCTTTGAACTGATTCTATTTAGTGGATTTCCTTCATGGCTTGGTAGCCCCCAGATGTAGGTGAGTTGCACCGAGCTGGGTTAACAATTGCTTGTGTCTCTTGCATTACTATTCTTTATCTTTATCCTGTTTGCATTATTCAGATATCAGTGTCGTGACATTACCTTCGACATCTCATATCTGATACCAGAATTTTAGATCTCTTGAAACTTCATGTTATCGAAAACTTCAGGGATGTATAACTCATCGATAACAGCAGGGTCATACATGTGTTATTTAACCACAATCCTATTTCTAAATGATTTTTCAATTTCATTAGTAAAACATGAAGGCAAAAGTGATAAAGCACTTGTAGCGGTTAAGGAAGAAGTTTCTGCAACCTTTTTCCCTCTGTTCAACTTAGGAGCCATGAGTTCTTGATGTAAAAAGTGTGCACACCAAGTGTTTGATGAAAGGTGTGAGTGAAAGTAATACGAATTTGAGTAAAGTTTGAAATACCCACTAACCCAAACTATGGAAATAGAAAGACAATCACCCAATTTTTAAGAATTAAGATGTAAATGATGTATTTTGGAGAAGTGAGTAAGATATGTATTGTATAGACTGATGAAGAGTAAATGTGTTTTGGAAAACCAAACTTGTCTTGAGAATAGAAGGGACAGTTGAAAGACAATGAGTAAATGGGATTAGTTTAAAAAATTAGTCAACTAGGTATTTTGATTGCTGACACATATTAAAAAAAATGACTTTTGATATAGATGGGTCGACCCATTTGGACCTTGGAGCCTTGATGGAGCAAAATCCCATCATCGATGTATCAACCCATTAGACAATGGAGTTTATACATTACAAAGAGGGAAGTTGAAAAGTTAATGGATGTATCGACTCATTCGTGTTTGGAGTCGATATATTCGAGGCAGAGACAAACATATACTTTTCATTTTTGTGCAATATATTGACTCTAACTTTATGTATTGATACATTTAAAGAGTTATACAAATGAGAACACTCTTTATACCTAGGATGAATAAAATCATTGTGGACATGGTGAATTTTATGCATAAATGATATCTTTATGTAGAATGAATAAGTCTTACGTTCAAATATATGATGGAGTAATTTATATCATGAAATATGTAAGATGAAAAGTTCAAACACATAAAGTCACTATAAGCATATAGGTTGAAAACGGTCAAGTGTTATCAATAAAGTTTTTGGAAGTAAACACATATGAAATTCATCATTCATCAAATGCATCAAACAATTTTGAACATAATAAGCAATAATCATACGTCATGGTATACAAGACGTGCAAAAAAACTTAAGCACAAGAGAAGTGAAACAATACTACCTTTTGGGAGAAATACCAAGCAAGTAATCAATTACACTTGTTCTAATCGTATAACCAATGGTGAAATCCCTTAGTTATCAACTTGATTTTTTCCAATCAGTTTTCACAAATACACTTGGTACCTATATATGTTGATGATCTCACGAATGTAGGACAAAATCCCACACAATGATTTTAACTCAAATAGCACGCCTTTAAGCCAATGCTCATCAAATAGGACAACCAAGTGATTTAAGATAAAAATTGAAACAATTCAAAAGATAACAAAAAATACTTATCTAAAAGCGTATAGTCACACTTTTGGTCAAATTTCCAAGATATTATAGAAGACTTGTCTTCTTTTGACTTGGTGATCATATGTTCTCCTCCTCAAGTTCTACCATTTTCGGGGGATCAATCCATCTTTGGAGACATTGAGTATGTCTTCTAAAGATTCATCTGCATCATGAAAGAGAGAAAACCTTTCCCGATATTTCTCGGATACAATATGTAACGCCCCTAACTTATTTAATTATTTTTATTTAATTATAGCATTTTAGAAACTATATGATTATTATTTATGTGATGTTGGTGTATTTTTCGGTGTTTTATGATGTTTTAGAGTATTTGAGGGTATTTTAATAATTTAATAATTATTAAAATATTTAGCTGAGAGCGGTAGATTTTATTTAATTTTTTAAAATAACGATAATAATTATTTAAGGTTTATAATTATTATTATTTAATTATTTAAATATAGTGTAACACCTTATGCTAAAAATATTTTTTCCTTTTAAAATTAAATAAATATTTTGTTTAAATATTAAAGGCGTGATGCTTAATTGAATAATTATTTAATTTAATATTTATTTTATTTTATTTATTAATTAAATAAATATTTCGTTTGTGATTAAATATTTAAGAATTAATCTTAATGTTGGATTAAACATAATATATATCGCAAGGGAGAGTGTGAGAGTTAGGGTAAAAATTAAGGTTTGAGGCATATCTCTAAACGACGCATCTGAGTTTGGGGAGACCATTTTGGGAGGGATCGTGAGGCAGTGATTTGGATAGGGAGGAACATTAGACCTTGAAATCTCAATCGATAAGATAAGGGAGGAGATTGCTTACTATAGGGTATGTTTTAGGCAACAAAATAATGAGAGTTCCCTTATCCTCTCATCAACGCCAGATTATTGTTATTTTATCTCCGTGTTATGTATCGTATCAAAATACAAGTTTTTGGGTTTGACACTATGACGTTTGATCAAAACCCCATATGATCGATTATATGTTTTTTTATTTATAATTATATGTATGTGGATATATACAAGAATTGTGAAATTTATGTTGTTAATTGATTGTTTGTGACAATCTGTGAGCAATTGAGATTTTCCCAATTGGTCACTTTTTGGAATTTTTGATCGATTGTATCGATCTATGCCCAAATGGAATAATCTCATTTGGACACAGTACATTTTGACAATGAAATGTTGATTGACTTGTGTTGGATATTGGGATTAACAACCTTGTAACGGGTATATAGCAAACTTAATAAAATGTTTTTCCCAAATAAAAATTATGAACCCTGTTTTTCTGTAAAACTTCCTGAAGTTGCACGTTGATGGGAATGAAATCTCGCATTCCAGAAAAATCAAAAAATTCAGGATTTTGGAAAAAGGCGTAAACTTAGAAAATCTGAGGTAGGAGGACTGGTTGCATCCATCGAAGGAGAAGCCACAGTTCAGAGGGGAAATTTGGCGTCCGATGTCAGAATAACTCTTATTGTATATTTTCAGAAAGAGAATCGTCTCAGAAATCAAACGCACTATTGCACACTGACTATTCATGTTTTTATCCGTTTAAACTCGTTTATGTTCCGAAAATAACATTTTACTATTTTCTGAAGTTTTAGCAATTTATGTTTTATTTGTTTTATTCATATATTTTGTTCATGATTAAAAACCCATAAGACTTATTAGAGTTTCTTTTTTTTTATGTATTTAAAGACCTTCGACAATGTCATAAGTATTAACCTTTTGATTATAATAAGTTTCAGAGTTTTTATTTAATCTTTCTGGTGAATAATAATAATTTTTATAAATAAAGCTAAAACTAACAAAATCTTTGTTTTTAGTTGAAATAAGTATTTTTGTTGGAAAATTAATGATGATAGTTTTGATAACTTTAACTTTTCGTAATAAAATTAAATTAAGTAAAAACATTATAATTAATTTAATTTAATCCTTTTGAGGAGTTAAAGATGTTACAATGTTATTCTGGAGGCCTATGACTGGTATTTGGGTTTATACTTGGAACCTGATATGATGATAATGATGAAATATCAATTTTTGGTGAATATGCAACCTTTGATGATGTTTGGGTGATTTTCTGTGGATGTTGGTTTAAATCCTTATAACATGTCATGCATTCATACTATTTCGGAGTTAGGTGAGACTTTGGTCTATTTTTTTTTGGTGAGCCTAGATCCCATTGTGATGGATCGGGTGCAAGTAGTTAATTCCTATTATGAGGGTTTAGTGAAGCGTTACCTATGGTGATGGTAGAGATTTTGGTGTGCTCCTGTTCCAAGAGGGAATCGATCCTATGGTGGGGATCATGGAGTGACATGAACTTGAGTGTTCATATTTGGTACCACATGCATATCGAGTCGGTGTTGAGTACATTGCATAGGTGCTACATTTGTATTGGTTGTTGTTGATGTGTTATTGGATGAGATGTTGTTGCATACTATGTTAACGATAATTGATATGTACTTTTGTATGATGTTGAAGATAATGAAGATGTTGTCGTGTATGATGTTGATTATGATTTGGGTGTGGCAATGTGATATATTGTTGAACATGATTGTGTAAATGTTGTACTCTATTCTCCATTCTATACCATATATTATTGAAATGAATTCTCACCCTTTCTGTTTGAATGTTGCCTTTACATGGGCATCATGTAGATACTCAAGAGTAGCATTGCTGAAGTAAGTATAAGGTAGATCTTGGAATGGCTTCTAATAGTTTGTTATTTTGTTTAGTAGGGTCTTGCTCTGACCACGTAACATCGGGTTGTGAATGTTTGCTTTCACTTCTTATGTCATGTTTTTGTTGAAGTATTATAACTAATGTGGCTGTTGAGCTGGTTTATTTAAACTCTTTATTTAGAATAGAAGTTGAAGTTGAGACTAAATAGTATAAGTGAAATATGGTTTTTAATTGATTTAATTATGATTCCACTGCGACGATACCCTAAGTGATGGTGAGCATACAATGATAGGTGTTTAGGTGAAATTTATAACCCATGTTACGGAGCAGGATATGTTTGATGTGAGTGACACCCTTTGTGGTTGAAATTTTATTAAATTATGCATTAAAACTGTATTCGGGGTATAGGGTGTTACAAAGTGGTATCAGAGCAGGTCGGTGGGTCCACCCAAGTTGTTTAATTATGTTTGTTCCCTAGTATGTGACATGTGTGTGAGAACACTATCGATGCTTATTTTCTTTTCCATTTGCCGCTTGGAAATGAAACAAGTGGGGGAGAAGCGACTGCTTCTCTTGGATGTTCCAACTTTAGAGAGCTCGGACATCATGTTGCTATAAGTGAGAGCACGATGTTAGCTAGTTCGACTGTTTTGAGAATGTTGTGTTTTTCCTGAACCTGAAGAAAAGTCATATTCGAGGATGGTTTCGGTTAGCAAAATGGTGTGATCCTTGGGGGAAGACGGTCAGGTGTTCTATTTGTTCGCTTCCTTGTGAAGGGGAAGGCGATGTTTTGGCTGGAGATGAGCCAATGGTGTGTTGAGTACGTGTTCCCCGAGGATATGTACATTTTGTATTTAGTTGGAACAAGTTGACATTATTCTGGGAATGAATTGGTTGGAGTTAAACCAAATGTTTACCAATTGTTTTGATAAGTTGGTGCAGTGTGTCGCTGATTGCAAGAGCTCATGCGATGCTGAAGTTGTGTTGTTCCTGACACTGAAGATGTTACATATTCGAGATTCCTGTCTGTCGGCCAAATTGGGATGTCTTTAGGGAGAACGATCAGGTGTTATTGATGTTGGCTTCTCAGAGAGTAGAGAGCAATGTAATGGCTAATTTTGTGCCAGTGGTGTGTGATCCCTAATGTTTTTTCCTAAGAGATATCTGTGACTTGCCTTTAGACCGTGAAGTCGAGTGTTTCCATCTGTTACGTAAGTAGAAGGATTCTTGGAAGGTGATTCTTGTGTGTTCACAATATTTTCGTCCATGCAAGTCGATAGTAGAGTTGAAATGGTTGAGTTATCAGTTGTCTGTGATTTTCCAGATGTATTTCTAGAGGATATCCGTGACTTACCGTCAGAGCGTGATGTTGAGTTTACCATCAACTTAGTACCAGTTAATGGATCCTTATAGAAATTCTGCTATAGATATTAATGGATCCTTATAGAAATTCTGCTACAGATGAGTGAATTGAGCAAGCAACTAAAAGATCTACTTGAGAATAAGTTTATTTGTCCGAGTGTTTCGTTATAGGGTGCGCCAATGTTGTTAGTGAAGAAGAAGGATGATATTATAAGGCTATGTGTGGAACATCTGAGAATTGTATTACAGAAATTTAAAGAGAACCAGTTGTACACAAAGTTTCCCAAGTGTGAGTTATGCTTAAGAGAAGTGAGTTTCCTTGGTCATGTGATTTTTAGTGGTTGTATAGTTGTGGATCCGTCGAAGATAGATGGTGTGTTACAATGGGAGACTCCGAAGTCTATCACTGAGATTAGAAGTTTTCTTGGATTGAATGGTTACTATAGGAAGTTCATTGAAGGTTTTTCAAAGTTAGCATTGTCGTTAACCTAGTTGAATCGAAAGGGTCAAGCCTAGGTTTAGGACATGGATTGTGAATAAAGTTTCTAAGAAATCAAGAAGAAGTTGATGTCTACTCCAGTTTTGGTTTTTCCAAATCCAAGTGATTCCCTTATTGTATATTATGATGCTTCGAAGATGGGCCTGGGAGGTGTGTTGATGCATAATGGTCAGGTTGTGGCTTATGCTTCGAGACAACTGAGAGTTCATGAAAGGAATTACCCAACACATGATCTTGAGTTGGCAGCAATGGTATTCGTGTTGAAGATTTGGAGGCACTACTTATATGGTTCCAGATTTGAAGTTTTCAGTGATCACAAGAGTTTGAAGTATCTCTTTGATCAGAAAGAGCTTAACATGAGACATAGGAGATGGTTAAAATTTTTGAAGGATTATGACTTTGGTTTACAGATATGGTACCAGATGCTTTGAGAAGTAAATCTTTGGTTAGAATTTTTAGAATTTTCAGTGATCCTAGTAAAGCAAATATGGTACAGATGCTTTGAGAAGGAAATCTTTGCACATGTTGGCGATGATGGTCAGAGAGCTTGAAATGATTGAACAATTTAGAGATTTGAGCTTAGTATGTGAAGCGACTTCGAATAATCTGAAGTTGGGTATGGTGAAGCTAACCAATGGCTTCCTTGAAGAGATCAAAGAGAAACAAAGATTGGATTTGGCTTTGGTTGATCGACTAACATTAGTAGGTCAAGACAACAATGGGGATTTCTAAATTGATGAGAATGGAATTCTGATGTTTCGAGGCAGAGTTTGTGTACCTGATGTGCCAAAGTTTAAGAGGATGATCTTAGAGGATAGTCATCAAAGCAGTTTGAGTATTCATCCAGGAGCCACTAAGATGTATAAGGATTTGAAGAAAATGTTCTGGTGGTTAGGGATGAAGAAGGGCATTTCACAATTTGGTTATTCTTTCTTAATTTGTCAGAAATCTAAAGTCGAGTATCAGAGACCGTCTGGACTGATGTACCCGTTGAATATTCAAGAATGGAAGTGGGATAGCATATCTATGGACTTTGTGACTGGGTTGCCGATGACTACAAAAGGAAGTGATGCAATTTGGGTGATTATTGATAGGCTGACTAAATCAGATCACTTCATATCGATTAAGATATGTTTTCCACTATAGAGATTGACAGAGATTTACATTGATGTGATTGTGAAGTTTTATGGTATTCCATAGAGTATCATCTCGGCAGAGATCCAAGGTTTACATCCAGATTTTGGGGAAGCTTACATGACGCTTTGGGTACTAAGTTGAGATTGATTTCGACATATCACCCAAAGACTGATGGACAGACGGAGAGGACTATCCAGTCTTTGGAGGACTTGTTGAGGGCTTGTGTTCTGGAGAATGACGGTACTTAGTATAGTTACTTGCCTCTGATAGTGTTCACGTACAATAACAACTACCATTCAAGTATAAGAATGGCACCATTTGAGGCGTTGTATGGCAGGATATGTAGGACTCCTCTATGTTGGTATGATTATGGAGAGAGCATTGTACTTGGACCAGAAATTATGCAGCAAACGACTGAGCAAGTCAAAGTAATTGAAGAGAAGATGAAGGCAACTCAGAGTCGGCAGAAGAGTCACCATGACAAGTGAAGAAAGGGTCTTGAATTTCAGGATGGCGATCACATTTTTCTGAGAGTCACTTTAGTGATTGGTGTTGGAAGAGCCCTGAAGTCTAAGAAGCCCACTTCTCGCTTTATTAGACCATATCAGATTACTCTGAGGATTGGAGCAGTCATTTATCGTATGGCCTTACCCCCATCTCTTTTGAACTTGCGTGATGTTTTCCATGTGTCGCAACTTTGAAAGTATGTTCACGATCATTTGCACGTAGTTCAAATGGACGATGTGCAAGTTCGTGACAACTTGACTGTTGAAGCATCTCCTATTCAGATCACAGATCGAGAGGTTAAGCAACTACAAGGCAAAAAGATTACTCTAGTGAAGGTCATTTGGGGAGGAACTGCTAGAGGTAGCTTGACTTGGGAAGGTCATTTGTTTAAATATTAAAGGTGTGACGCTTAATTGAATAATTATTTAATTTAATCTTTATTTTATTTATCAATTAAATAAATATTTCATTTGGGATTAAGTGTTTGAGAATTAATCTTAATGTTGGATTAAACATAATATATATCGCAAGGGGGAGTGTGAGAGTTAGGGTAAAAATTAAGGTTTGAGGCATATCTCTTAACGGTGTATCTGAGGTTGGGGAGACCATTTTGGGAGCGATCGTGAGACAGTGATTTAGAGAGGGAGGAACATCAAGATATTGAAAGCTTAATTGATAAGGTAAAAGGGGAGATTGTTTACTATATGGGGGGGTTTAGGCAACAGAATATTGAGGGTTCCCTTACCCTCTCATCAACGCCAGGTTATTGTTATTTGAAATTCTGGTATCCGATATGAGATGTCGAAAGTAATGTCACGACACTAATATCTGAGTAATGCAAACAGGATAAAGATAGAGAATAGTAATGCAAGAGACACAAGCAATTGTTAACCCAATTCGGTCCAACTCACCTACATCTGGGGGCTACCAAGCTAGGAAGGAAATTCACTATAATAGAATCAGTTCAAAGACTCTCCGTACACTTCAACAAGTTACAGTCTTTCTCACCTAATCTCTACCCGTGCAATTTCTACCTAAGCACTCTTAGATATGAGAACCTACTCACTTCCCTATAATCACACCTGTGATCTTAAACAACAATCCCTTGAGAAAAGAAAACATTTTTCAATAACACACTCTTGATTTTACTTCACAGTTTCAATCAAGAAAACACACTCTTGATCTTGCTTCACAGCTTTGATCAAGAAAACACACACTTGATCTTGCTTGACAGCTTTGATCAAGTAGACACACACTCTTGCTTAACAGCTTTATAGTGACAAATTACAACCACAAATCAGTCCAATTCAATCATCAAAAGATGACTTGAATGGCTTACAAGTCTCACGACTAAACAGACACAAACCCTAGCTCTCTCACTATATTTCGCTCAGTATTGGTTGTGTTGTAAAACAGGTTTTCTAAGTCCCTTTTTATAGAAGCATTCAGCTGGGCTTGGACATCTTGAAAACCCTAAATCTATTTTCCAATCAAATCTTTTTATAACAACTGGTTAGATCTCCTTGGAAAATAAGTAAATCAGGTTGTAATCCATGATTGAATGCGCCAGCTAATCAGATCTTCAATCATACATAGATTGCCATTAATTGTGCAATCACAAAACACCAGCCATTCACACTGAATGTTCTGTTTACAGGATGTCATGACATTGGGTCTGACATCCTGGAAAAAATCCTGCATAATTCAATAATTCCTTTTATAACTTCCAGCAGGTACAACCATATCAAATGCCATAACCTTGTGTATGACATCTTGAAACAATCCTGCATGAACATGTCTTTCATTTAAGCTCCATCAGGTACATACATATCAGATGCCATGACCTTGTGTATGACATTCTGAAACAATCCTGTATGATCATGTTCCTTAAGCTCCAGCAGGTACATAGAATATCTTATGTTAAGACATCACACATAACATCTTGTGAACACTCTTTGTTTTACCAAAATTACTGCCAACACTTAGAACCAACAACATCCCCCTTTGGCAAATTTTGGCTAAAACATATATCTGTCCTTTTTGTTCACAAGGTAAACTATCAGCAGTTAAACAACATAACAGTAGTTTAATCAACAACAGAAGCAACACAATTACTAGCTAGTTACTAGTAATACACACAATGACAAGGGTACTTCTCCTCCCCCTAAATCTGTGAAACAAAAATAGAATTACTAGTTATGGATGCAACTAGTAAGACACACAAATGCACAAGGGTATTCCTTCTCCCCCTAAATCTGTGCATACATCAAACAACCTCCATGAACATAACAACACCTGTAACCATAACACCTGTAACAATCAGAATATCATTCTGACATCTGCTTCAACATGTTAACATTCAGAATTTCCTTCTTACATCTCCTTCAACATGTTAACATTCAGATTTTCCTTATGACATCTCCTTCAACATCACCTGTACAACATAGAGCTTGCACAGACCGTCAGACATCTCCTCTAACATCTCAGAACATAACACCATTCTGTCTTACATCAGACATCTCCTCCAACATCTCAGAACTGGACATCATTCTATGAACATCATTCTGTCTTACATCAGACATCTCCTCCAACATCTCAGAACAGAACATCATAGAACATCATTCTATTCAACATCATCAGCTGTCATCTGTTTAGCCTAGCTAGCTACATCAGCACTGCAGATCTCCACATCCACATATTTAACTGCAGCTCTCCACATAAACACTTCTCCCCCTTTTTAGTCAAAATTGACCAAAGGTGACCAATTAGACAGAATAAGTGTCAATTAGCCTAGCAGAGAATGTCACAACAGATGTTATAACATTAAAAATGCTAAAACATAATTGTTAGGAGATACAAACCATCATCATACACAGCTGTGACAGCTAAGATAATGAGAAATCCATGGAACTCATTAAGAGCCCAAATCTTACATCAAGGCATCAGTAAGGACTGCCACAAAGTACAAACATTTCAACAGAAACAAAACATCCAAGCTTCCAAAACAGTCATAACAACATCCAGAACATCACACATGTCATCATAACATGGGGACCATCACCACAACTTAGTCTGAGGAGGTAGCATCTTCTTCACTTTCAGATTCAGAACTGCCACTAGATTAATCTTGAGAATTAGACCTCTCACTTGAGGTATGGGCATCTGACTCCTTGGTTTCTCCATCTTCCAGATGGAAGGAAATGTTGTCGAAATGCACAACTGCAACCTTAGTTGGAGACTTTCTAACAGTTTTCCTTTTAGCAGGTGAGATGTCTGGGACATCGTCTTCGACATCATCTTCAGAATCAGAGCTTTCTCTGATTTTGCTCTTCTGAACCTCTACTTTACTCCATGATTTAGAAGGACCTACAACAACAGCCTTCCTACTAGTTTTAGCAGTCAACATCTCAGCCACAGTCTTGCCTTTCCTGGTTTTCATTTTCTTTGCAACACTTGGTTTCAAGTGATGAACCATGGTGTCATCTTCCTCTTCTGAACTCTCTTCCTCCAAATCAATTACTCTCTCAGCAGTGTCATGCTTCTTTCTTGGCCATTCTTTGACTTGACCAACAGTGATTGTCCTACAGACTTCATTGTATGTGGCTTCTAACTCAACAACTCCATTTGTTCCTCTCCCTAGGAACTTATTCATTATAGTTGAGGAGAACCTTACACACCTTCTTCTCACAAAGAGCTAGCAGAATTCTTTGTTATTCTTGTCAGAAATATCCTCTGGGATATTCACCACAAACTCCTCCACTAAACCTTCAAAACATTGGGGTAATGCACTAACTGTTTTCATCAATCTAGCAAACTTGATAACCTCCTTCACTTCTACAGCCTCCTTCCCTAGCTCCCTTTCTACAACAACTCTCCTCTGTATAACAAATTTCCACTTTAATTGCTATAAATTCTCATGAATACAAATCCCCAATTTCCCTCTTAAACATTCAAACCGATTAGCATTCAAAGCTTTTCTAAATATGTCAGCTAATTGCATTTCAGTAGTAACATGCTTCAGTGCTATGACTTTCTCTTCCACAAGTTCTCTACTAAAGTGATGACAAATATCAATGTGCTTTGTCCTGCTGTGCTGAACAGGATTTTTGGAAATAGTTGTAGCACTCAGGTTGTCACAGTACACTGTCCTGACATCTTGTGTGACATTGGGTTCAGTCACCATTAGGTTCAACCAACCCTGTTGAGAACAGCTACTTCCAGCTGCTATGTATTCAGCTTGATATATAGCACAAACACCATTTTCATCTTTGAATACTTTCGAATGTGTAGGAGTAGGAGTCCTTGCACTCGTCATGCCAATCTTCTTAACATTGTTCTTGGCACATTTGCTTTGAGATAGAAAAATAGACTCTTCTATCTGCTTGACTTGTAGCCCAAGTCCAACAAAGTTCATCTCAACCTTAGACTGCATTTGTCTAACAACATGTTCTACCATTTGATCTGACCTCCCACCAAACCCAATATTATCCACATCTATTTGAGCCACCATGAGCTTTTCTCTTTCATTTTTCACAGATAGGATATTGTCAATACCTCCCCTCTTGTAACCATTGTTAGTGAGGAACATTATGAGTCTCTCATACCCAGCCCTAGGAGCTTGCTTCAAACCATAGAGGGCTTTCTTCAATCTGTACAGATGCCTTTTAGGTTGTTCCACATATACTTCCTCTTTCAAGTAGCCATTTGAGATCACTTCCCTTGATCTAGTTGTGACCCTTTTGCTTGGATCTCTTCGAATGAGATATTTGGGATGATCCTTCTGAACTCTGATGGAGGGTTCCTTGTTGACTTTGTTAGGTTCAACTTGAGGAGGTTTATTTACCTTGTCTAAGAAATCAGCTGGGGGATCATTCAGAGATGTCTTAACATCGTCTGAGACATCAGTCTGTTGGTCATCAACAACACCATTAATAGATTTCATCATTATTTTGATTCTAGAATTAAGGAATATATATGCTCTGTTGTAGCCCAAAAATAATCTTTTAGGATCCATCTTCCTTCTTTGTGCACTTCTAATTTTGATAACTTGACTTTGCTTTTCTCCTTGAAGTTTTAGACAAAGATCTTTGAAGACTTGAAACACATCAGATTTGTTTCTTATAAAGTTGATCCAGGTGTATCTAGAGAAGTCATCCACCACTACATATGAAAACTTCTTCCCACCAAGGCTTTCCACCTGCATGGGTCCCATCAACTCCATATGGAGGAGTTCCAAACCTTTGGAAGTGGTTTCATGTCTGAGTTTCTGGTGTGACATCCTTGTCTGACATTTCCCACAAACTTTCCTTTCATCAATCTTCAATTTGGGAGTTCCTCTAATAGATTCAGAAGATATAATCATCTTCATACCTTTAAGATACAAATGGCTCAATCTTAGATGCTAGGTCTTCACTCTTTCTTCTTTGACTAAGGTACCCTTTGAAGAATAACCAATTTGAGAACTCCACATGTAACCGTTGTCTTTGGTTCTGACTCTTTTCACGATCACTTCACTTTCTTTGTTAGTAATTAGACATTCAATTTTAGTGAAGTTAACATTTAGACCTTGGTCACACAGTTGACTGATGCTTATTAGATTTGCAGTCAAGCCCTTAACCAGCAGGACCTTGTCAAGTTTAGGCACTCCAGGACAATCAAGCTTGCCTATCCCCTTGATTTCACCCTTTGCTCCATCACCAAAGGTTACATAGCTTATGGCATGAGGATAAAGTCCAGTTATCAGGTCTTTGTTTCCAGTCATGTGTCTGGAACATCCAATATCAAAATACCACTCTTCTTTGGCTGAGACTCTGAGGGGAATGTGAGCTATTAGACTTGTAACATTAGTCTTAGGAACCCATTGCTTCTTGTTGACAGGCCTGTGATGTTTGGGTCTGGGTTGATAGTGAGTCTGATGATGAACAGGGCTAGGATAACCATACAGCTTATAGCAGAAGGGCTTCAGGTGACCAAATTTCCCACAGTAATGTCATCTCCATCTTTGGTGTTTCCCTTTCTGATGTCTTCTCTTCTGATGTTGTGACATCATAGGTTTGCTTTTACTATGGCTACATTTAGGTTTGGCTTGAGGTTTGCAACCAGTGTACTTGCACTCAGGCTTAGATTCATTATACCCAATGCCAGATTTGTCTCCTGTTATTTTTCCAGTTTGGAGAATCTTTTCTAGGGATTCAGATCCATTGTTTAACATTCTTACATACTTGGTCATCTCTTCTAGTTTAGAATTCAAGAACATAGCTTCAGTTTTTAACTTGGAGATGATTTCCACATGGTCTGCCTTCTCATTCTCCAGCTGTACTATCTTCTGGCTTTCAACTTGTTGACTTTCATCTAGCTTGGCATTCAAAACCACAGCTTCTGTTTTTAATTTGGAGATGGTTTCCAAGTGTTCTACCTTCTCATTCTCAAGTTGAGTTGTTTCCTTCTTCTGGCTTTCAAACTGTTTACACAACTCTACACTTTTGAGACACGACTTTTTATAGGTAGTGGCCAACTCTTCAAAGGTTATTTCACCATCACTTGAGTCTTCATCAGAATTCCATCTTCCAATCAAGGCAGTCATAAGATTTGCAGATTCTTCTGTTTCACTTCCATCTGACCAAGTGGCAGCAAGACTCCTCTTCTGTTTCTTGAGGTAGGTCCCACATTCAGTTCTAATGTGTCCATACCCATCACATTCATGGCACTGAACTCCTTTTTCTTCTTTGGGCTTTTCATCTGACCTTGTTCTTCTTCCAATATTGTTGGATTTATTGATGTCAGATGCGATGTTCTTGACATTAGCCTTAGATCTTTCATCCATCTTTTTCACTAGCTTGTTGAACTGTCTTCCCAGCATTGCTACATCATCTGCCAGATCTTCATCAATATCTGGACCACCTTCCTCCTCTTCCTCCTCAGTGTTTGACTTGAATGCTATGCTTTTGGCTTTCTTTTCAGATCCATCACACATTCCCATCTCAAATGTTTGAAAGGATCCAATTTGCTCATCAACTCTCATATTAGAAATGTCTTGAGACTCTTCTATGGCTATCACTTTCATGGCAAATCTCTTAGGGAGTGACCTGAGTATTTTCCTCACTAATTTTTCATCTGACATCTTCTCACCCAGGGCTCCTGAGGCATTAGCAATTTCAAGGATATTCATATGAAATTCATGAATATTTTCATCTTCTTTCATCCTTAAATTTTCAAACATGGTAGTGAGCAGCTGCAGTCTAGACATCTTCACTCTAGAGGTGCCTTCATGAGTGGTTTTGAGAATGTCCCAAGCATCTTTAGCCACTTCACAATTGTTTACCAATATGAAGATATACTTATCTACACCATTGAATATAGAATTCAATGCTTTAGAGTTCCCAAGGGCTAAGTCATCCTCCTCCTTGGTCCATTGTTCTTCAGCCTTCTTATCAGCAGTAACTTCTCCATTCTTGGTAACAACTGGATGTTCCCAGCCTGTTAACACAGCCTTCCAAGCCTTATTATCCAGAGATTTTAGGAAGGCTACCATTCGAGGTTTCCAGTAGTCATAGTTGGATCCATCCAAAATAGGTGGTATGTGAACAAATCCTCTATCTCTCTCCATTGTACCAGAAAGTATTGTCCCTAGCTCTCACCCAGAACCAGAGCAGGATGCCTGCTCTAATACCAATTGAAATTCTGGTATCAGATATGAGATGTCGCAGGTAATGTCACGACACTAATATCTGAGTAATGCAAACAGGATAAAGATAGAGAATATTAATGCAAGAGACACAAGCAATTGTTAACCCAGTTCGGTCCAACTCACCTACATCTGGGAGCTACCAAGCCAGGAAGGAAATTCACTATAATAGAATCAGTTCAAAGACTCTCCGTACACTTCAACAAGTTATAGTCTTTCTCAACTAATCTCTACCCGTGCAATTTCTACCTAAGCACTCTTAGATATGAGAACCCACTCACTTCCCTACAATCACACCTGTGATCTTAAACAACAATCCCTTGAGAAAAGAAAACACTTTTCAATAACACACTCTTGATTTTACTTCACAGTTTCAATCAAGAAGACACACTCTTGAACTTGCTTCACAGCTTTGATCAAGAAGACACACACTTGATCTTGCTTCACAGCTTTGATCAAGTAGATACACGCTCTTGCTTAACAGCTTTAGAGTGACAAATTACAACCACAAATCAGTCCAATTCAATCATCAAACCCTAGCTCTCTCACGACTAAACAGACACAAACCCTAGCTCTCTCACTATATTTCGCTCAGTATTGGTTGTGTTGTAAAACAGGTTTTCTAAGTCCCTTTTTATAGAAGCATTCAGCTGGGCTTGGACATCTTGAAAACCCTAAATCTATTTTCCAATCAAATCTTTTTATAACAGCTGGTTAGATCTCATTGGAAAATAAGTAAATCAGGTTGTAATCCATGATTGAATGCGCCAGCTAATCAGATCTTCAATCATACATAGTTTTCCATTAATTGTGCAATCATAAAACACCAGACATTCATACTGAATGTTCTGTGTACAGGATGTCATGACATCGGGTCTGACATCCTGGAAAAATCCTGCATAATTCAATAATTCCTTTTATAACTTCCAGCAGGTACAACCATATCATATGCCATAACCTTGTGTATGACATCTTGAAATAATCCTGCATGAACATGTCATTCATTTAAGCTCCAGCAGGTACATACATATCAAATGCCATGACCTTGTGTATGACATTCTGAAACAATCCAGCAGGTACACAGAATATCTTATGTTAAGACATCACACATAACATCTTGTGAACACTCTTTATTTTACCAAAATTGATGGCAACACTTAGAACCAACATTATTATGTCTCTATATTATGTATCGTATCAAAATACAAGTTTTTAGGTTTGACCCTATGGGGTTTGATCAAAACCCCTATGGTCGATTATATATTTTTTTATAATTATATGTATACATATATATACAAGAATTGCGAAATTTATGTTGGTAATTAAATGTTTATGATAATCTATGAGCAATTGGGATTTTTCCCAATTGGTCACTTTCTGGAATTTTTTATCGATTGTATCGATCTGTGCCAAAATGGGATAATCTCATTTGGTCACGGTACATTTTGACAATGAAATATGGATTGACTTGTGTTGGATATTGGTATTAAAAACCTTGTAACGGGTATATAAAAAACTTAATAAACTGTTTTTCCCAAAAAAAAATTATGAACGTTTGCAAACTTCTTTCAAGCTGAAAGTGACTATTGCATTACAAGGATATATAATAAGTGCTTACGAATAAAGAAGAAAAATACAAATAGAAATACAACAAATCAAAGAACCCTAGGCCTAGTCTTCAATTCATCCTTCAGAGTGATTTTCTGTTCCAATGCTTGTCCAAGAAGTCATTCAGTATGTATCAGCTTCTCCTTGTGTTGATCGGCAGCGAACCAAGATGCCTTGAGATCTCTATCCAGCCTTTTCCTTTTAGAGACCCCTTCTTCTAGAGCTACCTTCTATCGAATAATCACATCCTCCTTCTCTCGCAGTTGACTACAGAGTTTAGAACACTCCCCATTAGCGAAATAGAATTTTTTCTCCCAAATGTCTATATCTTTCACTAGCTGGGCATTCTATTCCTTTAGCTTCTTGAATTCCTCAAAAGAGACATGAGCATGTTCCACAGGCTCGCTACTCAAATGTGATGGATGAGGGTATGGCATTTTGAGCTTGGAAGCCTAATTTTTAACCCAAGTAGTATAAACCTCTTTTGCCACACAATTTGGAGGACCTAACTCAGACTTATTCTTGCGAGAAATATGAGACCAAGCCTTCACAACATCCCTTCTAAGATTCATATTCTCCTCACCTTCACGAATGACAACAGGAGTAAACCTAAAGAGACTTAGGCTTATCATCCATGGAATAGCCAAGATGACGGTATGCTAAAGATGGATTGTAGGTAATAACCCCTTTCATACTGACAAAAGGTGTGTTATGGAATTCCCCACAACTTACTGTAATCGTCCCAATATCATAGGCTGCATTGTACCATACTATGTCCTTATTAGTGAGAGCCATCAACCTTTTTGACCACATGAGATTGTCCTTGTTGTATAAAGTGGACTGCAACAAGTGCGAAATAAACCACTTGTAAAGTATAGGTGCACAACAACGGACCCATCCACCTTTCTTCTTGGTCCTAAAGTGGATGGGGTAGTAGACATCTCCTAGAAGAGTAGGAACCAAATTACAAGTCATGAAAACCCGAATAACATCCATATAGACAAAGTCTTTGAATCTTGGGAAGAGTAGAATCCCATAAATCATTAAGGCCAAGATTTCCTCAAACACATAATTACTTCCCATGTTGGCATAATGTGAAGCTCTTTCCCCCAAATACTTGATGGGGAAACCGAAAATTCCTCCTTTGGTGATGAGACCATTTTCTACTTCGACCTTTGGAACATGAAGAGATGCCCCAATAATGCGGGACTTAGGTTTCTTTTCTCCTCCAATGAAAATAATCTTATCACGGATTGGGATTCTCACAATGTAAGCGAATTCTTCGAGAGTCGGGGACAATTGATAATCGGGGAAAGTGAAACAATGATACATTGGGTCATAAAAATGTGAAACAACCCTCAAAGCCATGCTATCCACTTTCACTTTCATCAAAGATAAAATATTTCCATATCTCTTCCTAAATCCATCACGATCTTCCATGCAAGCGGTCAAGTATTGCAATAGAGACAGATCAGGATCGGGGAAATGAACTGGAACCGACTCCTAGTTTCTTTTTCCAAAGATATCCTCTCTACAAATGAAAGAAGTTTACAAATGAATATAATTTAGAATCCTTGAAATTAAAAATGATAACCGAAGTTTTTTCAATGTGAATGCTTCATCCATCTTCAAGGACCGTAACCCGATTTATTGAAAACTCGGAAAATAATTCGGACATCGCAACTTTTAGGGACAAACCTGTATTTTTATCGAAGGGACATCGATTATCAAACCGACATAATATTCCAAGGGACTCTCTTTGTCCAAGTTTGCAATAAATCGAGTAATCTCTCTTTTAAAATGGGTGAAGGATGT
Organism: Lathyrus oleraceus; assembly: GCF_024323335.1. Taxonomy (NCBI): domain Eukaryota; kingdom Viridiplantae; phylum Streptophyta; class Magnoliopsida; order Fabales; family Fabaceae; genus Lathyrus; species Lathyrus oleraceus. Next base: position 208,876,993 of record NC_066580.1, on the reverse strand, counting down.
TATGATGCATGAACACACAATGCAAGGTTATTAGTTTAGGATCACAAGCATGCAACCAAGGTGGACAATGTCAAACCCCTCTCCCACAAGGTGTGCGCTATAAGCTTAAGAGATAGAACAAGTAACTAGGTTCTACAAAGGTTCTTGAATGTCAACAATCCATCTCGAATTTATTACCAACTTATCACGTAAGGGAGGGCTGATAATAACCTAAATAGAATCTCATTCAAGTGTGGTGTCATGTATCAATCCCAAGAGGCCTAGGCCAAAAAGGTATTATCACACCATGTTTCCTAAATAGGCAAAGACAGGTTAATCGGGTTCCATGGTTCTCGGTGTTCATACCCTAAGGAGTCCTCCTCTAATACCATTAGAACTGAATCATAAGGCCTCGAGAAATCAGGGGGAGTCTCCACCAAGTGTGAATCTCATCTCAACCCCACATCACCTAAGCCAAGGGGGTCTTCATGACTATATCACATCCTATTCTTATGTTTTTGCTCAAGCCTGGGTCAAAGCTTATCTCACCACATATATATCACCCAACAAACAAACAATAATATATAAGCAATTTGGCTTGACTTTACTATTGGAAGGTGCAAATAGTGTCCCTGGTAGAGTCGCCACCTGTCGCGGCTGGATTTTTGAATGCAAGGTATTGGGTTATCTTGACTCAATCGAATCACTAAAGAAAGAGTCTCCACCGAACTTTATTGTATCCAAAGACGTGGAAAGAGAAAATATTGATAAAACCCTAAGAAAGAGATCTAGGTAAGCAAGTCGGTTATGCAAATGGAAGGTGTTAGGCACCCTTCGCATCCTTGGTACTCCAAGGGAACCATTGATCATATACGTTGTTTGCCTTATTATGGATATTAGAAATGGTGAGGGAGTTTTTAAAAAAAATAAAAGGAAAGGGAGAGGTTGTATTTTTTATTATGCTTGCCAAGATTTGTGTGAACATCTCATGCCTACGTACCCCCCAAGTGCCATGAAGGATCAAAGCTTCGTAGTTCACCTAAAAGGTTATTTTGTTTGTTGGTTTCTTTTATTTGAGAAAATGATAATAGGCCTTCTCACTTAAGATAATGTCCATTATAAATCATTTTGTTCTTGCTTGCTCTTTTGTGGTCCACCCTTGTGGCCGGTTAATTACGAGGCTAAAAGACACTCAACTTACAACATTGATTGAGTGCTTGGTATATGGACCAAGTAAGTGAGGGGGTTAAAAGTAAAGGTGAAGTTTGTGTTTTTTTTAATATTTGATTAGCTTAAAGACTTTATTAGGTGTTTTGAATTTTTTTTTGACACGCAAAGAGGGTGGTTTGCTAAGTTATAGACAAATGATGGTGAGAAGTTTTCCATGCAAGAAATTAACTTTAGTTTGAATGGTTGATTTTAGTTTAAGGAATTAAAGCATACAACCTCTAACCTACCCCTCATGGAAAGTCCCATACCCCTATCTAAACATAGTATCCATAGTATCCTTATTACATCACTCTGAAAAGCAAGAAAGATAAACTAACCCTAAGGTGATATTTCCCTTTCCCACATGGAATCTCAAAAATAAAAGGAAATGTGAAAGCATATAATCAAATGAAGAGATAATACATCTCTTGGTTTCTTGCTGGTCTCACTTGATTTGGAATAACTCTTCCTCTTTGCAATTTTCTTTTTCACCATGTTTGGAGAGAATACTCTTGAATGTAACAAGAAGAGAAACAATGCTAATGCAATGATTTAACAAATTTTAAAATATAATATATAATCAAAATTGTTAGTAAACTTAGAAAGATAAATGGAGAAGTGTGAGTCCAAAATGACATATATTTTTTGAATATTTTTCTCATGTAAGGAAGAGCACATTTGAACATGATTATTAAGGCATGTCACAAATGGAATGCAAACTAAACATGCTTCCTAAACAAAATGAAATGAAAATGGAAAAAGATCAAAATGAAAAAACACTTAACATATGAAATTACACATAGGGATATCAGAATCAAATACAGTTGAGACATATCATTAATCATGCAAGTTGATAAAATGGGAATCAAAACAAGGCATGTTAGCAAGGTATAAACCCTAATCTACAACACGCTTGAACATTGAACCAAAAGTGCAAGATGTAGACATGATATCAAAAACATTTTGGAAGATGGAATGAAATAAAATGACATGGAAAATCAATAATATTCATGTATTGCATTCATGATGAGTATCAAATAAGTTATGGTTCTAATCATACAATGTGTCACCTAAACATGCAAAAACTAGGTCAAATCAAACACAAAATCAAACAAAAATGAAAAGGAGTTAAAAATGTAAAGTGGATAGAATAAATCATGTTGCAAAATTTCATACAAACATCAATATGGAATCAGAAATCAAGCATCAAGATTGGAGGTTCATTCTAAAGTCAAAACCAAACATAAACACCAAAATCAAAGCACAAATGAGAACTAAGTGAAAAAGGGGTAAAATGAGGCAATTTCCAACATAGAAAAGTGTATAAATATAACATTAAAACCAAATATGAAATAATTTCACATTGATCATGTATGAAGAACAAATTATAACTTGAATCAAGCAAACAGGGGCAAAAGGAAAACCCTAATTTGAACCTTAAGAAATAAGCTTCAAATGAAAAAGTATTTAACATAAAAAAGGCCACAAATCACTTAAGGAGACCAAAAATGTAACCATGTATCATTTATGAACCAATTTGAAACAATTAGGGTTATAAAACTTTGGAAATTTATGAATAATAAACCCTAAATTCAAACTAATTGAAAAACGCCTCCAAACAGAAACTTCAAAAGAAGAGAAATGTCACCTATTGCATGAGGATCATTCACATATTTTTGGGATTTTTATCATGTAATTTGAAATTACTATGATTTAAATACATTAAAAATAATACCCTGAAATAGAAAAATGTTTTTTAATTTTCTATTGGTCAGAAAAATAAATAAAAATCATATTATGGAAGAGAAAATGATTCCAAACAACTTTCATGTTGGACATTTTTTCAGATTCCAATTGGGTTGGAAAATATTAAATAATCAAAATAATTAAGATAAAATAGAAAAATTAAATAAATGTAATCCAGTGGAAAATAGGGGAGCAAGGTCTATGCTGAGCAAGCACACAAATCTGTCCCTTTTCCTCATTAATGAGGTGGCTCAGTGTGAGCCATTGGATCCAATGAAGGTACATCATAACGCGTGTTTCATAACGCATAAGAACACAATCAGATTTGAATTTTGGAGGGACCACACGTCACACTCCCATTGGTCCAATTTGATTTTTTGGAGGGAGAGGAGTGTGGTCGCCTGACAAAACGACTGGACCACCATGGGCGGTGGCCAGTTTTTGGAAAAAAATGAAAAGCTTCAAAATGGAAAACTCAAAAGAGCAAAGTTGCTCAGAACCTCATGGCGAACAAGATGGCAGGATAAAAAATTATTTATGAACAACTAACAGTGTAAATCGAGGTTGGTACCAAAATGAAACCCTAGACTTCAGATCAAAATTAAATGCTACTCAAGTCATGAAAATGCAATTAAATGACATAGTGATCATCATGAACAAATTTCTAACAACATGGCATCAAGAAAATCACGATTTGGTTCATATTAGATACATCTTGAAGATCACTCGAATGGTTGACTTTAGAGCACTGGTTCTCCCTCCACAAGTCACTATTCTGCTTGCTTCAAGTTGCTACACCTTCACTAAAATTTAGGGAACCTTGCTGAGCTAAAGGGAAAGCTTGAGTGTGCATGAGTTTTGAAAACAGAATCAAAGCTTAGAGGTTCCAATGGAAAATCTGCAGAGGTTCAATGGCTATCCAAGCTTTAAAATAGCAGTGCAGTAGCCTCTATTTATAAAGCGGAAGGATGTTGGTTACTTGTTGAAGGATTTCAATTAGGTTAGAGGGAAAAATGGAGTTTTGATTAATCTTGCCAACCAAGTTTTGATAAGGTGGCCTTTGTGTGAAAGAATTCTTTAACTTGAATTAATTTTTAATGATAGCAAATTGTGTGATCATCATCCAAATTGATTGTGCATTGCATTACATGATATATTTGTGTTCTTATTTTGTCCATCATCCCACTTTATTGTTGCATAAAACATACATATAAATCTACATTGAAAATTCCCTTCAAATAACAATTAAAATGCATTTTATATCAGTATGTATCAATACATGAGCCTCTGCATCGATACATGTAGCATATGATTAATCACAAAACAATTTCTGTTCAGTATGCATCGATGCATACGAGCCATGCATCAATACATGGAAGGGCAAAAACTCTATGCATCGATACACACGAATTCTGCATCGATACATGACCACTTGAGACAGCCTGTGCATCAATACATGCGCAGTAGGCATCGATACATATTAGTGTAAAAATCACATGCATCGATACACACGAGTTATGCATCGATACATGATTAATTGATTTCACCAAAAATTCACACAACTTACAGTATGCATCGATACACACCCTGCATGCATCAATACATGAATCTGTTTTATGTCATAACAGCAACTGTTTTTGCAGCATATAAGAACAGGTTTCAACAGCAGACAGAGCAACGAATTCATTGAGGGAAAACAATTGAACACAGATCAAAAAGCAGTGTTGGAGCAATTGTTTGTGAGCACATAGAAACCTGAAAGAGACTTCATCTTCTTCATCTTCTCAATCACTCTTCTTCAAGAACATTTACACATAACAATTCTTGTTCTTTGGATTAAAGAAGCATTGAGATAACGTTCAGTGGTACGATCAAGGATCTAGCTGTGGGTTGCAGTGGAACGATCGAGGATCTAGCTGAGTCGAAGATTGAAGGGGGTTTCTAGGAAAAACCTACTGGTTTGTCCTTCAAGAACTGGTGTGTTCTTGAGGGTTTGGGAGTCACATTTGCAGAACAAATTCAGCCGCAGCGTTGCGTTTGGAGATCGGGGGATTTCGCAAGCAGGTCGTGGAACCGGTGAATTGTTTGCAACTTTGTGCAGGAAAATCTTGATCGAGCTCAGATCAAGTGAAGGTTTATACAAGAAGAGGTTCTTGGAGTTTAGAAATTCTGTCTTTGTATCAAAACCTTGTATCAACGGATTCGGCAATAATTGATAATCAAAGTTCTCAATTTCATTTGAAATTGAGAGGGAGACGTACCCACACGCGAGGACGACGTGGGGAACTTCCTTAACAAATCTCTGCGTATCGTACTCTTACCTTAATCTTCTTTACGTTTCAAAACTGTTTTGCAATTTCTGTTAGTGTGTGGTGATTGATCATTTTTCTGGACAGCAGTGATAATAAAACCTTTAGTCATACTCCATTGCTGTTTATCTTCAAACACACACACACCAACTGTTTGAAAAAACGGTTAACTTGATTGTGTTCATTGGAAATAGAATTTGAGGATAAGCGCATTCAATCTGTTAAAATTCTGTGTGTATCATTTCTGTCATTCTCATTAAAATCCAGCAACTGCACTTGCGTGTCCGGCTTTCTAGTAGCAGTTCAGAATAGACGGAAGTCGATTCGGGACTGCTTTTTCCGCTGTTTTTGAAAAGTCTGATTAAACGTTAAATCCGTTAATTTCAAAGAGGTGATCTATTCACCCCCCCTCTCGATCACTAGCCACGCCGTCTAACAAGTGGTATCAGAGCGCCGGTTCGCTGGTGCTCTGTGGCTGCCTGTAACAGTATGGATTCTGAACCAAAGGGGGCGTATAATAGAGCGCCTATTTTCAACGGTGAAAATTATGGCTACTGGAAAGACTGCATGCGAGTTCATATAAATTCTGTGGATAGGTTAGTATGGGCTGCCATTGAAAACGGTCCGTTTCAAATTACAATGACTAATGCGGCTGGCGCCATAGTACCTAAACCAGAAGATGATTGGAATGAGAAAGATGAGAAAAAGTGGTCGTGTGATTGGAGAGCTCGAAACATGTTAATTTCAGCACTTGGTGTTGATGAGTATTATAGAGTATCCCATTGCACGACAGCTAAAGAAATGTGGGACGCTTTAGAAGTTGCCCATGAGGGTACTACTGAAGTAAAACAGTCCCGCATTAACACACTCAATCAAGAATTTGAGCTCTTTCGCATGAAACAAGGAGAATCCATCTCCGACATGCAAAAGAGATTCACCCATCTAACTAACCGATTGAATGCTCTTGGAAAACCTATTTCCAATGAAATTGCTACTAATAAAATTCTCAGGTGTCTTAGCAGGGAGTGGCAACCTAAAGTTACAGCAATCAAGGAAGCCAACGATCTTACAAGACTTACGATTACAACACTGTTTGGAAAGCTGGAAGAACATCAGCAAGCTTTGGAAAGTCTTGAAAAATATGAGAATAAAAGTAAGAAGGAGAAGGAAAAGAAAAGAGACAAAGAGGGAGAGAAGAAGCCAATAGCTCTTGTGGCCTCTAGCTCTAAGTCCTCACGAAAAGAGCAAAGCGACAATGATTCAAGTAGTGACAAAGACACGGATGATGAGGAAATGGGACTGTTTGTAAGGAGATACAATAGGTTCATTCGAAAGAATGGAGTCAAGCATTCCGACAAAAATCTCATGAAGTTTCGAAAACAATCTACAAATTCGAAACAAGAAGAGAACAAGAAGAGTAGAGGAAGAGGATCATGCTTTAATTGTGGTAAATCCGGACACTTTAAAACGGACTGCCCTACGAAGTATAAGGACCAAAGAAAAGATTCACCAAAAGGGTACAGCAAACAAAGAAGAGCGTATATTGCATGGGAAAGTGATAGTGATTCATCAAGCACACAAAGCTCAAGTGATGGTGATGAAGCTGCAAATCTGTGCCTTATGGCTCACACAAAAAATCTGTCCTACCACAAGAAGAAAAACAATGACAAAAAGGTAAAACAAGTCTACTACAATAATTTCTCCTCTATGTCTTTTTCTGAACTAAAAATAGCTTTTGAAAAACTGCATAACGAAGCTGTAGATGCTTTTAAACGACTAGCTTCCGACAAACATATCTTCTCTTTTTTGGAAGGTAAAGTAAACAAAGCTGAAATTGATTTAGAAGCATTGAAAACTAGTATTGCAGAAAATTCAAAAACTATTGACATTGACGGATGTAGTAGAGTTATGTATTGTGACGCTTGTTATGTTTGGCAAAAAGAGGTAAACACTCTTAAGGTCAAACTAGAGAAAGCGCTACAACCTAAAATTACTTATGCCGTTGACCCCAAGTTGTTTAAGAAGTCATTGAATCCTCCATATGCAAAATACTCTTTTATTCTAAAGGATTCAATGAACAAGAAACAACAAACACATCATCATGGTTTATGTCATTATTGTTGTCATGCTGGCCATACCATTGAGAAATGCAAATTTAGGAGATTTCTAGTCCCTAAAGGCATTTATCAATGGAAGCCAAAAGGCAACCATGTTAACACTTACCCTCTTGGACCCAATGAAAATTGGGGACCAACTTCTCTCTTTTGATGTTGTAGGATGAGTGCCTTGCCTCCGTAGATAGAAGGTGGTTTCTTGACAGCGGCTGCTCAAGGCACATGACCGGTGACATATCGCTTTTTATAGACTTCAAGGCGAAGAAAAAGGGATATGTTACTTATGGAGACAACAACAAAGGAGCTATACTCGGCAAAGGTAGTGTAGGTAATCCCTCCACCACTACCATTTCAAATGTCCATTTAGTTGAGGGACTTAAACACAATTTGTTGAGCATAAGTCAACTATGCGACATGGGCTATAAAGTTTCGTTTACAAAAACTTGCTGCATAATTGAACATGCTGAACAAAACATTGTGTTTAAGGGTGTAAGAGTAAACAACATCTATATGCTTGACTTGTTTGATGTACCGTTAACAAATACTAAATGTCTAGTCACCTTGAATGATGATTCTTGGCTTTGGCATAGACGTTTAGCTCATGTTAACTTCGATTTGCTAAACAAGGTTGTATCTAAGGATCTAGTAGTCGGTCTACCAAAAATAAAATTTTCAAAAGACCACCTATGTGACGCGTGCCAAATGGGAAAGCAAACAAGGGTGTCTTTTAAATCTAAAAATGTAATTTCAACTTCACGACCCCTTGAGCTTCTCCATATGGACCTCTTTGGACCTTCTAGGACAAAGAGCCTAGGTGGAAATTACTATGGCTTTGTGATAGTTGATGACTACTCTAGATTCACTTGGACTATATTCCTTCATAGCAAAGATGAAACTTTTTCTGCTTTTAAAAATTTTGCAAATCTGTCCCAAAACAAAATGAATTCCAAAATAGTTACAATTCGTAGCGATCATGGTGGTGAGTTTCAAAATTATCACTTTGAGAAGTTTTGTGACAAGTATGGCATTGAGCACAACTTTTCAACCCCTCGCACTCCACAACAAAATGGCGTTGTGGAGCGTAAAAATCGTGTTTTAGAGGAGTTGGCAAGAACAATGCTTAATGAGGGTGGATTACCAAAATACTTTTGGGCTGATGCTGTTAGCACAGCCTGTTATGTCCTAAACAGAATCTCAATTCGCCCTATTTTGAACAAAACTCCTTATGAACTTTTGAAAGGAAGAAAACCAAACTTGTCACATCTTCACGTATTCGGTTGTAAATGTTTTGTCTTGAATAACGGTAAGGAAAACATTGGGAAGTTTGATGCAAAAGCGGATGAAGGTATTTTTCTTGGTTACTCAATGTCAAGTAAAGCATATAGAGTGTATAATAAGCGTTTACTTACTGTTGAAGAGTCGGTTCATGTTTCTTTTGATGAGTCTTATCCGAAAAATGTCGGAAAAGGTATTTCTTTTGATGACGCAGGTGTATCTACAGAAGACATACTCAAGGAAGTTGTTGAGGAAATTGATCAGTCCAAAACAGCTGACCATGAGAAGGAGGAAGATACAAGTCATGAAGAAATTGAGGAAGAAAAGACAGCTGAAGTGAATGATCTTCCAACAGCTTGGAGATCCTCAAAAGACCATCCCATTGACAACATTTTGGGAGACATTTCAAAGGGAGTAATGACCCGGTCCAAGATAAGTAACTTTTGTTCTCACTTCGCGTTTGTTTCACAAGTAGAACCTAAAAATGCCAAAGAGGCCTTGATTGATGAATTTTGGCTAATGGCCATGCAAGAAGAGCTCAATCAATTTAAAAGAAATGACGTTTGGGAACTTGTCCCTCGTCCGCGAGATCATCATATCATAGGCACTAAGTGGGTTTTTAGAAACAAGCTTGATGAAAACGGAGTGATTACTAGGAACAAGGCACGCTTAGTAGCACAAGGATATAACCAAGAGGAGGGCATAGACTATGAGGAAACTTATGCTCCAGTTGCTCGCCTCGAAGCTATACGTCTTTTGCTTGCCTATGCGTGTTCTAAGGATTTTAAGCTTTACCAAATGGACGTAAAGAGTGCCTTTCTTAATGGTGTCATAAATGAAGAAGTATATGTTTCACAACCTCCCGGTTTTGAAAATGCTGAAACTCCAGATCATGTTTACAAATTAAAAAGAGCTTTGTATGGTCTTAAACAAGCCCCTCGGGTTTGGTATGAAAGGCTTAGCAAATTCCTAATTGATCATGGATATTCAAGAGGTAAAGTGGACAATACTCTCTTTATTAAACACAAAGGGAAGCACATTCTTTTAGTTCAAGTTTATGTCGACGATATCATATTTGGTTCAATTAACATACACTTGGTCGAAGAATTTTCTAAGGTTATGCAGGGTGAATTTGAGATGAGTCTAATGGGGGAGCTGAACTACTTCCTAGGACTGCAAATAAAGCAACTTGATGAGGGTACAGCAGTATGTCAAACAAAATACTGCAGAGAACTACTCAAGCGCTTTGGAATGAATGACTCAAAATCGATTGACACCCCAATGCCTACCAACGGAAATCTAGACAAGGATGAGCATGGTAAGAGTGTAGATGTCAAAAGGTTCAGAGGTATGATCGGATCTCTCTTGTATCTTTCTGCTTCTAGGCCTGACATCATGTTTAGTGTTTGTATGTGTGCACGCTATCAGTCAAATCCTAAGGAATCGCACCTTAAAGCGGTAAAGCGCATATTTAGATACCTTCACGGAACACCTAAATATGGGCTTTGGTATTCCAAAGGAAGTGATTGTAGCTTAGTAGGGTACTCCGATTCTGATTTTGCTGGCTGCAAATCAGATAGGAAAAGCACAAGTGGCACATGTCACCTGTTTTCAAACTCCTTGGTCAGTTGGCATAGCAAAAAGCAAGTTTCTGTGGCTTTGTCAACTGCAGAGGCAGAATACGTTGCAGCCGGCAGTTGTTGCGCTCAGATTTTATGGCTGAAGCAGCAACTACAAGACTTCAACATTCAACTCAAACGTATTCCTATCAAATGTGACAACACTAGTGCCATAAACCTTACTAAAAACCCTGTTTTACACTCACGCACTAAACACATAGAGATTAGACATCATTTCCTTCGTGATCATGTTGAAAAAGAAGACGTTGTCTTTGAGCACGTTGATTCCAAAAATCAGCTCGCTGATATTTTCACTAAACCATTGGCAACGGAACCTTTCTTCAACATTCGTCGCGAATTGGGAATCTTAGATCTTTCTCAATTGATGTCATAAGCATGTCATCTCTTAATTATATTATGCCTCACCATGGTGGATAAGAGCTGTTTTAGATGTCAATTATACATTACAAAAGTTCTCCAACAGAGGTAATATCAATCCTTTCTACAATTTTCTTATTGCTAAGTGATTGTGTATGTTACATCAAATGTTCTTACTTTAGTTGATACAAAACTTGAATGCATATACTCCTGACCATATTGTGTGCACACTAAAATTTGACTTCTGAATCTCTGTTGAGCATAATCGTCATAACAATGCATAATGCATACTCATACTGCAGTAAAACTCATTAAAAACTGGTTCAGCATCAGTATGCATCGACACAAACGAAGCCTGCATCGATCCATATATTCAAAAATTCAATTTTTTTAAAAACTGCTTCAGGATGTATCGATGCATCCATTGCATGTATCGATACACATGACAATTTTGAATACTAGGCATCGACGCATCCATCGCATGTATCGATACACATGACAATTTTGAATACTAGGCATCGACGCATGACTATCTGCATCGATACATACTGATGCTATCTGCATTAAATGCATTTCTTTCTCTCTCATGCATCGGCACATCAGCCAATCATCTCACTTCCTATCTCATTACTTCATCTCATCTGACCTCAAAAACCTAAAAACCAGTGGCTAACCCTAATCCTTCTCATCCTCACTCTCTCTCACAAACTTGGTACAACCCTAAATCTCATATCACCATGCCTCCACGCACTATTCCAGCCAGAGCCAAAGGAAAAGGAAAGGGAAAGGAAGCAGCCGGTACGTCTCAGCAACCACCAGATGTTCCTTCAAATGCCTTAGACATTCTTCATCTTGCCATTGCTGCTGAATTTGAGGAATCCTTCAAGGCCAGGTTGGTAATGAAACCTCATATCTTTGATAAAACAGATGCTGTTCATTTGCACCTAAATGAAGTAGTTGAACTGTTACATGCACAAAGACTTGGGTCGTTTCTATCTACAAAAGATGAGTATCATGAGGATTTCATCCGGGCCTTTTATGCTGGTTTACAAACTGGTACAGGCTATATGTTCCGGTGTTCTATCGGAGTCAGAACATATACCTTTGAAGCCTGTAATTGGGAAACAGTGTTTCAAATGCCGCTTCCGTCGATGGCTTTCAAGTCCTGGCATGACCTGCATTTTGATCCTGAATTTGACCTGAAGGACTTTACAACTTCTATCCTAAAGATTGATAGACCGTTGAGTGAGGACGAACACGTCACGTCAGGTATGATCAAACAAACTCCGCGTATTCTTCACTGGATCATTACACACATTCTGCGTCCAACCAACAATGGCCACTCTCGGTTGGATAGGCCTAGCATACATCTTCTCTACATTCTGCAAAATAAGATTCACTTAAATTGGGCGAACTACTTTGTAAAACGTCTATTTTATGTGCGAGACAGCTCCAAAACTGTGGCTCTAGGGTATGCCTCTCAAGTAATGAAAATTCTCAAGTTCTGGAAAGTTACAATACCTATTGTGCCTCTCCTATCTCCATCTGCAGCTCAAGAATTTGATTCTGCCACTCTATCGCATATGGGATATCGATGGGACAAAGACCGCAAATGCTTCTACTTTTTTGAAAGAAAATCCAAAACCAGAATTTACAACTTTGACGTGCCTTCTGAACGCATCCATGTTGCTGAAGAACAGCCTGATGAAGAAATGCAGGATGCGCCTGAAACAGATGTGCCTCAAGCTGAGGCCAATACTGGTTGGGGTGAGTGGGTGCCACGAAGGTGGTCTCCCACCAACTACGTACCTGAACCTACAGCCCCTCCATTCGCCGGTGGTACTTCAGCCTCAACACCAAATGCGGACATCACTCACATGCTTCAACAGATGGAAATCGTCAACAAAGAACGCCATGAAGAAGCACGGTACTGGCATGTTCAACAAACTGAATGGCACAACGAGCATCGGGACTAACATGATGAGCATACACGGATGTATCACAATCAACACGCTTGGCACCAAGACTTGGTAAAATGGCATCAGGTTTTCTACAACGAAATGTCCGGCTTTATGGATGATTGTCGTGAAAATCCTAGGATTATGGACAGCTTTAGAAGCATTGAAGTTCAGAATCGATTTAGGCGATACTCCTTCATGGGCCAAAATCCAGACACAATGCCTCCTCCTCCGCCTCCGCCAAGCTACCGAGATCCTGACAGACACGATGAGGAGTCCTGTGGTGGAAACAATCCAAATTAACCAACCACCCTTTCATCTCACTGCATTTCATTTCATATTGCTCATGTTTTATTTTGTTGCACAATATATGGTTTAGCTTATGTAACTCTTAAACTCGTTCGCACACTTAAAATGCTTTTCAGTTTCTGTTTACCCCTATTTGTTATTGCCCTTACTTTTTGAATGATTCTTTGTGAATGATTCTTTAACTTGCGGCTTCTTTCTTTGTGATTGATAGCCTATTATCCATTTTTGCCATGCCCTGCTACACTTTCTGCTTGATAACTATGTTCCTCTTTTTGATGTTGACAAAGGGGGAGAAATATGCACAAACTCAGGGGGAGTATCACACATCTTGCCAAATTTGCCATCATCAAAAAGGGGAGTTTGTGAAAGAATTCTTTAACTTGAATTAATTTTTAATGATAGCAAATTGTGTGATCATCATCCAAATTGATTGTGCATTGCATTACATGATATATTTGTGTTCTTATTTTGTCCATCATCCCACTTTATTGTTGCATAAAACATACATATAAATCTACATTGAAAATTCCCTTCAAATAACAATTAAAATGCATTTTATATCAGTATGTATCAATACATGAGCCTCTGCATCGATACATGTAGCATATGATTAATCACAAAACAATTTCTGTTCAGTATGCATCGATGCATACGAGCCATGCATCAATACATGGAAGGGCAAAAACTCTATGCATCGATACACACGAATTCTGCATCGATACATGACCACTTGAGACAGCCTGTGCATCAATACATGCGCAGTAGGCATCGATACATATTAGTGTAAAAATCACATGCATCGATAGACACGAGTTATGCATCGATACATGATTAATTGATTTCACCAAAAATTCACACAACTTACAGTATGCATCGATACACACCCTGCATGTATCAATACATGAATCTGTTTTATGTCATAACAGCAACTGTTTTTGCAGCATATAAGAACAGGTTTCAACAGCAGACAGAGCAACGAATTCATTGAGGGAAAACAATTGAACACAGATCAAAAAGCAGTGTTGGAGCAATTGTTTGTGAGCACATAGAAACCTGAAAGAGACTTCATCTTCTTCATCTTCTCAATCACTCTTCTTCAAGAACATTTACACATAACAATTCTTGTTCTTTGGATTAAAGAAGCATTGAGATAACATTCAGTGGTACGATCAAGGATCTAGCTGTGGGTTGCAGTGGAACGATCGAGGATCTAGCTGAGTCGAAGATTGAAGGGGGTTTCTAGGAAAAACCTACTGGTTTGTCCTTCAAGAACTGGTGTGTTCTTGAGGGTTTGGGAGTCACATTTGTAGAACAAATTCAGCCGCAGCGTTGCGTTTGGAGATCGGGGGATTTCACAAGCAGGTCGTGGAACCGGTGAATTGTTTGCAACTTTGTGCAGGAAAATCTTGATCGAGCTCAGATCAAGTGAAGGTTTATACAAGAAGAGGTTCTTGGAGTTTAGAAATTCTGTCTTTGTATCAAAACCTTGTATCAACGGATTCGGCAATAATTGATAATCAAAGTTTTCAATTTCATTTGAAATTGAGAGGGAGACGTACCCACACGCGAGGACGACGTGGGGAACTTCCTTAACAAATCTCTGCGTATCGTACTCTTACCTTAATCTTCTTTACGTTTCAAAACTGTTTTGCAATTTCTGTTAGTGTGTGGTGATTGATCATTTTTCTGGACAGCAGTGATAATAAAACCTTTAGTCATACTCCATTGCTGTTTATCTTCAAACACACACACACCAACTGTTTGACAAAACGGTTAACTTGATTGTGTTAATTGGAAATAGAATTTGAGGATAAGCGCATTCAATCTGTTAAAATTCTGTGTGTATCATTTCTGTCATTCTCATTAAAATCCAGCAACTGCACTTGCGTGTCCGGCTTTCTAGTAGCAGTTCAGAATAGACGGAAGTCGATTCGGGACTGCTTTTTCCGCTGTTTTTGAAAACTCTGATTAAACGTTAAATACGTTAATTTCAAAGAGGTGATCTATTCACCCCCCCTCTCGATCACTAGCCACGCCGTCTAACACTTTGTACCTTGCAAAAGGCATGTGCAGACACAATACACTTTCCACTATTCTGTTTTGCATCCAAAATCATGGCCAGCTGTCAATGCCTTTTGCTCTTTGTATGCCCTACTTCAAAAATGTGAAAAAAGAAAAATTAAGGAATATGGGACCTTGGCATGGTACAGGTCGTGGATAGGTGCAAACAGCAAGTGTAAATGGGCTTTGCATGATCTGTTTGAGGTGCAATTGGAGCAAGGGAAATTGGTTTGGGAGAAAGAAGCTTTTGGCCAAAAATTCAATATGGCTTGGATTGGAAGACAAAGTCATGGTTTGAGCCCTCAACCATGGCATATCTTGATGCACACACACCACATAGTTGGTACACAATGGAATGGCACAAGAATTTGAGCTAAAAAGTGTGTAATTTGGAAAATGGCCATGTGACATAAATGGATAACTTGAAATGCAAGGTACAAGGTGGTCCAATTGAGTTCTGGCTTGAATAAACCCCAAACAATGATGCACACAAGTCATATGAACAATTTTTAAGGTGTTTTAGTTTGAAAAACACCCAAAGGGCCTTCAAATAAAAACCTCATTTTTTCACTTTTGGACAATTTTGGCAACTTTGAGGTTTGCATTACAAGTCTTTGATCTATGCATTTTAAGATTTTGAACAATGAAAGAAAGTTGTAGATAATGGAAAAATAAGACCATAGCAAAAAGAACCAGCTCATTTGGGGTCAAAAATGAGGAATTTATGAGGTAGTGAAGTTGGCAAAATGACCTATAATGTATGGACCTAATTCACCCTTTTACACTCCAAATCTGCCTTAGATGTGTGCAAATCAAATGTTCACAACGGTTGTGAGATTAACTTTGAAAAAATAACCACCTCATTTGGCCAAACATTGAGTGAGTTATGATGTTTTGAAGTTTGGCCCAAAATCAAAAGGGACCAAAGATGACCTGTAATGTTCTCCCAAAATAAATGGGCTTCCACTAAAAATTAGACTTTGTGATCAAAATAAAACTTGTTAGGAATGACCTCAATATATATTTGGTGAAAATAACCACCTAATTTGGATGAAAATTGACCAAGTTATGGTCAATTAAAGTTGGGCGAAAATCAGTGTGCTGCATAGGGAAACCTCCAAACCCAAAAGCCAAACCAAACCAAAACTCTTTTTGAACAATGAATAAAGGTTGGAGAGGGTCTCAATTAGGACATATGATAAAAATAATGGGCTCCATATGATAAATATTTCCCAAGTTATGACCTTGGGAAGTTCAACCTGAAAATTAGGTCAAAACCCTATACATCTTGAGATGTTTTTCCTTCCAAAATGGTTTTCCATCCACAATTGGATCTTGACATGGGAAGATAAGTTGTATATGATGGATATTAGAGTTCAATGAATGAAGGACCACATTCATATCTTGCTTGACGGAAAAGTTAGGACCTTTGGAAGTCAACCCAACCAGTCTTAGGGCAATGAAGTAATTCCTTGTGATGGATTGCATAAATAAAGGCCAAATGATGTTGAGATCCATGAAAACCATGATATCCAATACCAAATGATTATCGTTTAATGATTAATACCATAATGACCTTTCTTTTGATATTCAAATTCCCTAAAGCTTGCCTCATCTAACTGCAAAAGACACAAACACACCACAAGAGCAAAGATCTACCTAAATGCATGAGGTTAGTGATGAATAAATGTAGATGCCAAGTACATAATGATAAGATAACAATCAAGTTAAATATATCACAAGTAATAGTATAAACCAAAGAAATGGGTGAGATACCTAACCCTAGCTTGAGCAAACAAACAAGGAGAGATCATCAAGACCAAAAGTCACTCAGATCCATGCTTGTGAACACATTAGGGTATTGATGAATTAAGAGTGTGAATGCAATTCTTGGTTAAGATGCTATGAATCTTAGGGGTAAAAATTGGGGTATGACATATCCCTATCCTAAGCGGTCCTTGTTGTGCGAGAGCTCAAACATTCTTCCCCACCCCTGAGGGTGTCCATTATTTATGATTGTTAAAGCATCTTGGAGATAGGCCATTGGAAATTATTCATTCTTGGGTTCATCCCTCGTAGGGCTAACAATTTCAACATTGATAACTTCGAACGATTCAAATAGGATTTCCTTCATTTCCCCTTCTCCTTCAACATAACAGAAAGATGCAAGATGACTTACCATAATATCCTCCTTTACTTCTACGACAACCAATTTATCATCTACCAAAAATTTCAACCTTTGGTGGAGTGTTGAAGTAACAACACCAGCTGAGTGGATCCAAGGCCTTCCAAGTAGACAATTGTAAGCTGGATGGATGTCCATAACAAAGAAAGTGATAGAGAAGGTTTGAGGACCAATCTTCATAGTAATATTAATTTCACCAACTACGGTTCTTTTTTACCCATCAAATGCTCTCACCACAAGCTCGCTTGGTTTCATTACGAGTCTTTCAATGGTTAGCTTAACAAAGGGGTCCTTAGGCATTACATTGAGGGAAGATCCAATGTCTACCCAAACCCTTGATAGGACCGTGTTTACGCACCCAATATAAATATGGAGAGCATTGTTATGATTCTTCCCCATCGGCGAGAAGCTCTTCGTCATTAAAGCCCAAACTTAGGCTAGTGGCGATGTTGTTGACTACTCCTTCAAACTGACACACTGAAATTTATTGTGGTACATGAGTTGTCCTCAAGAATTTCACCAAGGCATCCCTATATGCTTCTGAACACATCAATAGAGACAACATCAATAGAGACAACATCAAGATTTTTGATAATGCGTAAGAATTATTCTACTTCACTGGAGGGTGCAGGTTCATGCCTTTGTTGAGTATCTTTAACTTGCTTGCCTTTTTCCAAAGTTGAAGCGTTGTTAGGACCAATGGAGAACGTGTGGACGCATAGATCCTTCCACTTCTTGTTACTCCACCAGTGCCGGTGATGCTGATTGGGTCTTTAGACTTCAATGGTTCCTCTTGAATTTTTTGAACATGGATGTAGACTGAGGTGTCATACACCCGTGAAACTGCCTTGGTGTCGTTGTACGAGAATGGTGTTGGAACTGTTATTATCATTGGAGTGACAGGGTTCACTAAAAGAGTTAATTGAGAAAGATTATATCGGATTTGCAAAGGGGGGACTTCATCGTGCGGAATCTCAAGAGTAGACACATCCTTGAGGGTAGAGGGTCAATCAATTAAAATAATTCCTTGATTCATTAGAGTTTGGATGGAGGCCTTTAACACCTCACACTGTTGTGGGTCCTTTAAACAATGTTCACAAGTATTGGTGAAAACTGAGAATGCGTCATTTTTCATGAGTACATGCTTGATTTCTATAAGCGGAGTCTTCAAATCACTAACAAAGGTTATCACCTTCCTTCCATCGTCCAATTCTACCATATTTACATTTGCTTTATTAAGCGGAGGCATATGATTGTTGTTCACGTTTGGCCCATTCGGTGCAAACGTAATTGCCTTCGAATCAACAGGATCTTGGACTTTATACTTCAATGTTTTACACTTTTTAATTGAATGTCCGGGAGTACCAGAATAAAATTCACAAT
Source organism: Lathyrus oleraceus (assembly GCF_024323335.1). Classification (NCBI taxonomy): domain Eukaryota; kingdom Viridiplantae; phylum Streptophyta; class Magnoliopsida; order Fabales; family Fabaceae; genus Lathyrus; species Lathyrus oleraceus. Next base: position 208,858,468 of record NC_066580.1, on the reverse strand, counting down.
GGGAATTTTCATCATAACCGAGAGGAAAAACCACTAGTGGGGGTCCTAACTACCTTAGTTGTACGAGTGATCCTCTTAGTAAGTATCGTAAAATATGGCTATATGGCATAGGAATTGGGGCAAACCTTCTTTCAGGCCTTCTTGCTCTTGGTTGTTGCTGATATTGGGGTTACTGATGTTACTGTTGTTATTGTGGATAACTTTATTGTTGTGGTTGTTGGTAGCATTGTTGTTGTTACCTTTGAGTTTGAACATGAATAGTAAATGGTTGTTGTTGAATTGGTTGAACGGGGGCCACGGTAGGCACTTGTTGGTATGGTACTTGATAAGATGGAGTCCTCGATTGGATGATTGTTGTTGCATTATCTCGCCTTCTCTTTTCTTTCAATAAGGAACAAAAGTTTTCTTCGCTACGCCAAATGTAGTAGAGTTTTGAATCTTGCCCATCTTGATCATGTTCTCGATCCTCTCACTGGCCAACACCAAATCAGGAAAGTCGAAGGAGGTACTTTCTACCATTCTATCAAGGTATGTGCCTTGTAGGTTTCCCATAAACATGTCTATTAATTCTCTTTCCAACAATGGTGGTTGCACTAGGGTTGCTAGCTCCCTCCATCTCTGAGCGTACTCTTTAAAGGATTCCTCATACTTTTATGTTAGATTCTGCATCTGGGTGCGGTTCGGTGCCATATTATCAGTATTGTACTGATAGTGTTTGAGGAAAGCCTTGGCCATCTCCCTCCAATTACGAACATGAGTTCCCTCTAATTGCAAGTATCAATCTAGGGATGCCCCACTGAGTGAATATTGGAAGAAATACATCAACATCCGGTCATCATTTGAATAGGAAGCCATTTTCCGATAGTATGCTCTGATGTGGGTCTTAGGGTCACTGTTTCCCTTATACTTCTCAAAGTCTGGGACATTGAATTTGGCTAGGATAACCACGCCTGGCACCAACCACATTTTCTCCACATCAAGACCCAAAGCATCAGTACTCTCCATGGCTTTAAGCTTTTCCTTGATAGCCTTTACCTTCTTCTTTACTTCATTGGTCTCTGAACCAAAAGCATCATATTGAGAGGTAGACCTCGGGCTGAAGAAAGCATCATGTTGGTCATCTATCTCGACAATAGGAGGATGAAGATTGACACGTGGAACATCGTCGGGTGCGCTTATGTGGACTAGAAGGTCAACTTGAGAAGGAGGGATCAGAGTCTCGGCCACTGGAAGAATGGGAGGATTGGCAAAGTTAGCACGTTGGTTCATGTCCTCTTGCATCTTCACCATAATTTCTTGGCCCCTTGTAACCGCTTGGATCGTCTCCATAAGTTTCCCCATCTGAGACCTTACATGGGATACTACTTCTGAAGTGCGGCTTGATTTTACTGAAGCTGCTCCATGACGGTTTGCTGGTATATTCATGCATTATACCATAAAGTCAGCTTTGGAGAGTGGCTCTGATCAGAAGAGGTGGATGGACGAGTTTTTGTTTTTGTTTTTGAAAGATGCAAATGATGCATGAAGGTTTTTTTTAAAATTTATTTTTATGTTAAACCAAAGCTCTTTTAGTTAACTGTTTTTATTCGTTGAGAGAACTACTTAACGATTTATATTTGCAATCAAAGATAAAGGAAAACACATTAGAGTGAATCACAAAAGTTTCTATTTATCCTTTGAAGGGAAATCATACGTGTTACAAATACATAGATGTTGCAAAGTACAAGTAGATGAGAAAAATAAGATAACTATATGTCAACCCTAAAAGTGACCCCTTGAGACTTGCGCAGAGCCTCAATGTCGGTAATGAGTTTGGCCATCGTCTTCTTGCAGAATTTGACGAAGTGATATACCTCATCAAGGGTGTTGTCTGAGCACATGATCAAATCAGATTCCTTTTACTTGTCTGGAAAGTCTTGGAGAGCGTAATTTGTTAGCACCGCCATGTTGGCGTATTTGTCCCTCCACTTGTTGTAAAGGGTTTGGAGATTGTGGATGATTTCATCCATTTGAGCAATGGCATATTCGACTCCATGGCAACGCTCCTCCCAATGTCTATAGTTGTTTTGCAACTCTACATATGCTTGGTCATAGATCCCCTTCTTCAGGTTCTTGGTTTGTTCATAAGCTCATCCAAGGTTGAACTTCTCGTGCAAGAAACTCTGGTGAATCTTCTTCCTCTCTAGTTATTCCTTAGCCAAAAGGTCTTTGCACTCCTTGAGAGTGGTCCTTAGCTCGAGGATCTGGTATTCATAATCTTCTATCGCTTCTTTCTTCATTGTGTCATACCTCTCAACGGTCTTCTCAAGGTCCTTGATTACTTAGAACACTTGATCTAACTTGTCGTTGCAGAAGTCTAGCTCAAAATTAGCTCCTTATAGAGCTCCACAAACCCAAACTCTTTGGCCTTCGGCTATTCGGAGCCTCTTCTTTCTATGCTCAAACACTTCACAGACTTGCTTACCCTTATCTTCCAAGACGTGGTTACGTTCCTTGGCACAATTGAGTTAAACTCTTTGGTTGGTAAGCTTGTCCATGTCCTTTTCTAGGATAGGCTCGGGCTCGGGCATCAACGAGAATGATGAAGGGTCAAACAAAAATGGCATCTTAACAACCCTATGTCGCTCCCCAGGATTTCCCGAATCCAGGTACAAACGCGAAAAAGAGCGGCGAGGAAAAAAGAGTAGAGTCGCCAACTATGTACTTTTATCCCAAGAGGAGGGAAAAGTAGTACTGCATAACCAAGAGGGAATGTATAAAACAAAGTCTCGAACCAAAGAAAACTGAGTAAGGGGGCCGGTTACGTGAAGGGAAGGTTATCGCACCCCTTCACGTCTGTGGTACTCCACAGGATCCACGTTTGCTATTTATGTCTAAAGTGTGTATAAAAATCCTATATGCAATGCAAAAGAGAGAAAATCAAAGTAGCGAAAATAAAGAGTTATTGCTCGCACAGGCCCTACCCTGCTGCATATGTATCTCAAGAAGGATTGAGAATCAGAGCACCGTAGCTCGGCTAACCTGTTTCTGTTTGTTTTGTGTTTTTTAGGTGAACGACGTTACTACACAATCTACCGGATGCTCGACCTTTGGAGACTTACTCACCTGTATTAGAAGGAGTTAACGTGTCCTTAAGAAAAGATAGAGTTTGTTTGTATTTTAGGAATCCTCATGCAAGAAAGGAAGTCCTAGAAGAAGGAACCATGCTACCTTAATTGAAATGCAAACGAGAGACTATACGAAGTCTAGCAATCCTATGGGGATACAATCACACCACATAAAACATATAACATGAAGTAAACACACCGACAAGGGGGCTCAAACATCCGAGGGTAAGGCTTTAGTCAAGAGGGGTCATATCAACCTCGATAAACAAGCCAGAACAGTAGGGGTATGCTGAAGCTCTTAACCACTAACATTGAGAGTTAGGGTGAAGCTGATCAAAGATGGAAATGAGGATGAGACCTCATGCTCTTAACCCTGGCCTGGGTGAGCTTCAAATCAATGAAAACATGGGGATCCATAATAAGGGACCCTACTCCACTTGACTGACTCTATACACAGATCTTGGGATATGTTCAAGAGCATCAGCACGTAGTGCGAGCATAATGAACGACTCACCGAATAACAGGGGATTGAATGCTAATCCCTTCTATCTGTCAATTGCCTCTTCACTTAGGAGTACTTAACAAGTAACATGCCTCACTTGGAGGTCTTTGGCACAAATGTAAACAATCACAATCATTGCCTCTTAAGGAGGACTTCAGCCAAATGTCTGCCAAAAAGGTGGTAGGACTTCCAGACTACATGGAGTAAATGAGTGGCTACCTAAGTGATGGATCAACCACACTCAAAAGCAAAGCTCAAGCAAGTGCTAAAAGCGACTAATGTACCTGTACAAAAGCCAAACAGTCAATATCTCAGACAGAAAAAACCAACAGACAACATAAGTGGAATTATTCAATATCTAAACAATGCAAATCATAAACGCAATCACTCAAGTGAGTTCATCACATCAATGGACCTACAACACAATAAGAGTTAGTAATCAAAGCAACTTGCATCTCATGTAATGAGATCACATCAACCATTAGTGTTAAATGCTCAAGCCTGAAACACAAAACACAATTGGTAAGTACAAACCACTAGTACAAAGACTAGGGTCAAAGGCAAGTCAAATAGTCAAAACAGAAGTCAATATTTCACATGAAGCACATTCAGTCAAACAAGAAAGAGTCCTCAAAAGGACCAAAGCCAATTCAAAAGGCAAAGCCATCAAATAATCAAGATAAGGCAAAGGCAAGCAATGTGATCAAAATTGGACATCAAGAATAGAAAATTCACATTAAAACAGAAATGTATCCAATGATCATGAAAATGATTATGTGAGTTTAACATGTTATGAAAAAGCATCATACCAAAAATTAAATCCAGAAGAGGTCAATTGGTGTATGAATGAAAATGCACGAGTACAAGGCACAAAATGTTACACCAAATGTCACACCACATGTCTATGTGTCCAAAACAGTGGTATCAAATGATAAAAATGCCAAACAAAAGCCAAAAAATCATGTCACATGTTATGATCAGGCATGTAAAATTTCAAGGCAATTGGATAAACCATGAGCATTTCACAAAACAATTAGCACAACATAGCAAATTGGCATCATGTTCAAATAAGCAAGCACAATTAAAAATCCAGAAACACACAAATCATGACATAAACATCAAAAAATAGTAGACATTGAAACAAGCATGTGGAAAAAAGTTTGGATTAATTTGGACATGTCTTCTATTTTTAATGATTTTTCAAAGTTGATGAAAATAATAGGAAATGACATGAAATAATGGAAAATGGAATTTGAAATGAAAATCAGCAATATGCATCATCCAGGATTCGAACTCAGGCAAAGCAGGTCACTGCGCTCAAGTGAAAAAAAATCAATTGGAAATCAGGAAAGTACTTGCGCTAGGTTTCGAACCCATGCGCTCCAGGTAAATGAGAAAACCAAAATGGAATTTGAAGAAAAGCATGGCCAGGTATCGAACCAGCGCGCTGAAGGATCAAACACTTTCAAACAAATAAATCAGAAAGAAGCGCTAGTGGAGAATCGAACACAGGCCAAGCAGGTCCAAGGCACGCTCAATTGGAAAATCAAAGGGAAATCAAAAACAACATATGCTAGGTATCGAACCCGCGCTAGGACGGAACAAGAGCGCTCAAAACGCAGCGTTTTGAAGCAGGCGAAACCCTAGCAAACCAGACGGCGGAGGATGGCGGTTTCAGCCTTCTTCTTCGATGGCACAGGCGGAGCAACATGAACAAATTTTCCAGAAATTAACAAACTATACATGGTTCGAACCGTCTTTCAATGAGGAACTCAAATATCCTATTCATTTGATCTAACTCTCACTAATACGCACGGATCGAAGAGAAACATCTTGAACATCAAAAATTCAAACCAACATAATATGCTTATTTCTCAACCAAATCAAGATCTAATTATATCAGAATTCTCAGCAAAGCACGATCTATCTAATCATGTACATGAAACAACAAATAGTGAAGATCGAATTTCACTTACTTGAAACTTGCAGTGTTCAAATTCACGTGTTCAAGCCTCAAAAACATCCAGATCTTCTCCTCTAACCTCAACTTGAAGCTTTATGCACGAATTGGCAATTGGAAACACCTAGATCCAGCTCAAATTGAAGCTTCCATGTTCATATTCAAGCTTTGGATCTGCACGATTCTTGACCAAATTCTTCAAACCAAACCTTGATTCCTACTCAATGATGCATGATAAACCAGATTATGCAAGAATTTTGTGGAATTGGATGAAGAAAATTTGAAAATTGAAGAGAGAGAAATTTGAGAGGGAAATGAGTTTTTGATCCAAGTTCTGTTATTCTCCTCTGATTACAGTTATCATTAGGCTTATATACTCCTCCTTAATCACACTGAAATTAAGATTAGGCATTGGTTAAGTGAAAATTAAGGAGAAATAAGGTGAATGGCAAATTTGGCAAGTGTGCTTAGCATGAGCAATGTGCACGTGAACAGTGCCATGCTAAGCTTCAATTCCACTTAAAATCAGTCAATAAACAACATTGGATTGGAATTTTTCTCATGTAATTCACCAAATTTGAATTACCAACTTTCCCTCCAAAATGCACTTGAATGGAAACTTGATCATGTGAGCTTCTTTCATGCAATGCAATGGTTGATTTGGGATCTCTTGGTCACAAGGAGCATTTTGCAAAAAGAGTGGTTCAATTTGGAGTTTTGAATCAAAAGTTATGCCATGTTGAACTTCCATGTATACTTTGTGGTCATTGGGCCATAACTTCTCAACCATTCATCAGAGGCTCATGATCTTAGAATTTTTGAAAAGAGGAGAGCAAAATCTTCAACTTTCATGTTCACCAAAAATCCATTTGAAGCTTCTTTGATGTTGAAAACTCAAGTTGAATGTGGACCAAAAACTTGCCATTTTTGGAAACTTTTAATTACAGGTCACTTTCCATTTTTGGAAACTTTTGCCAAGACTTTAAAATCTTCAGGATATATGTTTGTCATGATGAATAAACCTTGTTTGAACATGATTGAGATACTTCCACTCACTTCCTCATCTCAAAGCCCCCAGTTGACTGCACAGTTGACTTTTATGGTCCTTAGATGACCTGGAAATGTACTAATGGATTTGGGCCTCTACCACTTGGTAAAATTACTTCAAAATGATTCCTAGCTCATATAAGCTCTTTAGAATAATCATGTGGCCTTCATCTCCAGGAAATACTTGCTCTTTTGCACTGAGGATTCTCTTGATGCCAATTCTGACTGATATGGTGCAATGCAATATGGAATGATAAATGACCTAAAAAATGAAATGAATGCATGAATGTGGAGGGCAAATTTGAGGTGCTACAGCTGCCCCTATTCAATCAACTGGGAACCTGAACGGATGAAAGCAACAACTATCAGACTTTCAAGGTAAACAGGGATTGAATACCAAAAGAACCGGAGAATTTTGCACTCTGTAGGCGATGAACCAAGGAAAGCGAGGCCATTTACCGATGGCGGCTTCACTGGAGAGGAAAAAGATGTTTACGACTGGAACAAGACCTGACGTTTACTGACGATCATCTTTTGCACAATCTTTTGCACAATCTTCTTAATGTTCTTGTTTGCCGCCTCTACAACACCATTCATCTTTGGTCTGTAAGGAGAAGAATTGTGGTGTTCGATCTTAAAGTCTTTGCAAAGCTCTTTCATCATCTTGTTATTGAGATTCGAACCATTATCAGTGATGATTCTCTCAGGAACCCCATACCGACATATAATTTCTTTCTTAATGAACCGGGCAACCACTTGCTTGGTAATATTGACAAAGGAAGCTGCTTCCACCCACTTGGTAAAGTAATCGATCGCGACTAGGATGAAGCGATGTCCATTAGAAGCAGTAGGTTCAATCTTTCCAATCATATCGATGCCCCACATCGCGAATGGCCAAGGAGAATTCATAACATTCAGAGGGTTTGGTGGTACATGCACTATATCTGCATAGATCTGACATTTGTGGCACTTCCGAGCGTATTTGAAACAGTCAGATTCCATGGTTATCCAGTAATAACCGACTCTTAACAACTTCTTGGACATTGCATGACCACCAGCATGGGTACCGAAAGATCCCTCGTGTACTTCCTGCATTAACATGTCTGCTTCGTGTCTATCCACGCATCTGAGCAGAACCATGTCAAAGTTCCTCTTGTACAACACATAATCCTGGTTCAAGTAAAAGCTTCCAGCTAGCCTTCTCAGTGTCTTTTTGTCATTCTTTGACGCTCCTTCAGGATACTCTTGGCTTTTGAGGAAATTCTTAATATCATAAAACCACGGCTTCTCATCAACAACAGACTCAGCTGCAAACACATACGCATGCCTCTCGAGTCGATTCACAGCAACGTGTGGCACATGATTCTGCCAATGAACTTTAATCATGGAAGACAAAGTGGCTAAGGCGTCAGCCATTTGATTTTCATCTCAGGGTACATGATACAACTTCACTGTCCTGAAGAAAGTCAGGATCCTTCTGGTGTAGTCTCTATAAGGAATCAAATGCGGTTGATGAGTATTCCAGTCTCCGTTGACTTGGTTAATCACTAGAGTGGAATCTCCATAGATGTCCAGAGTTTTGATCCTTAGATCGATGGCTTCCTCAATCCCCATGATACAGACCTCATACTCAGCTTCGTTGTTGGTCACTTCAAAAGTCAATCTGGCAGAAAAAGGTATGTGTGCACCTTTAGGATTGATGAGTACTACCCTAACACCATTTCCATTCACATTTACCGCCCCATCAAACATCAGTGTCCACTTGTCATCAGGATCCCGTCCTTCCTCGACAAGAGGCTCTTCACAATCTTTCATCTTTAAGTACATGATATCTTCATCGGGGAATTCAAACATCATCGGCTGATAGTCCTCAATTGGTTGTTCGACAAGGTAATTAGACAAAATACTACCTTTGATGGCCTTTTGCGACGTGTACTGGATATCATACTCAGTTAAAATCATCTTCCAACGGGCCACTCGCCCGGTAAGAGCCGGCTTTTCGAAGATATACTTCACTGGGTCCATCTTAGAAATCAGCAAGGTAGTATGGTTCAACATATACTGTCTCAGTCGGCGAGCAGCCCATGCCAAAGCGCAACATGTTTTCTCGAGCTGCAAATATCTTATTTCACAGTCGGTAAACTTTTTGCTAAGGTAGTATATTGCATGCTCTTTTCGACCAGACTCGTCATGCTGTCCCAATACACACCCCATCAAATTCTCCGTTACTGAAAGGTACATTATCAGAGGCCTCCTTGGAACTGGAGGTATAAGAATTGGAGGTTTCTGCAAATATTCTTTTATCTTATCAAAAGCTTTCTGACAATCACTGTTCCACCTGATTGCTTGATCTTTTCTTAGCAATTTAAATATTGGTTCGCACGTGGCTGTTAGGTGAGATATGAACCGTGCAATGTAGTTCAATCTCCCTAAAAACCCACGAACCTGCTTTTCCGTTCTTGGTTCAGGCATTTCTTGGATAACTTTTGCTTTCGCTGGATCAACCTCAATCCCTTTCTCACTGACAATGAAACCTAACAGCTTTCCAGATCTCACTCCAAACGTACACTTGATTGGATTCAGCCTCAGTTTGAACTTTCTCAACCTTTCAAACAACTTTTGCAAGTTTACCAAGTGCTCCTCTTCTGTCTGAGACTTCGCAATCATATCATCCACATACACTTCAATTTATTTGTGCATCATGTGATGAAAGAGAGTCGTCATAGCCCTCTGATAGGTAGCACCGGCGTTCTTCAACCCAAATGGCATCACCTTATAACAGAATGTACCCCAAGGTGTAATGAATGTCGTCTTCTCCATGTCTTCTGGCGCCATCTTGATCTGATTATAGCCAGAAAATCCATCCATGAAAGAGACAACCGAGGATTGAGCAGTGTTATCGACCAATACATCAATGTGAGGTAATGGCAAGTCATCTTTCAGACTGGCTCTGTTTAAATCTTGGTAATCGACACACATCCTGACTTTACCATCCTTCTTCGGCACGGGTACAATGTTGGCCATCCAAGGGGGATAATTGGTAACTGCCAGAAAACCCGCATCCAACTGTTTCTGAACCTCCTCCTTGATCTTGACAGCCATATCAGGACTAGTTCTGCGAAGCTTCTGCTTTACCGAAGGACAATCTTCTCTGAGAGGTAGCCTGTGCACCACAATATCTGTATCCAAACCAGGCATATCTTGATACGACCATGCGAATATCTCCACATATTCTCGCAGCATTTCAATCAACCCTCTCTTGACCTTTTCTCCTAAAGCAGCCCCTATCCTGATCTCTTTCTTGGCGTCCTCAGTACCAAGGTTAATGACTTCCAACTCTTCCTGATGAGGTTGAATGACCCTTTCCTCCTGTTTCAATAGTCTGGCCAATTCTTTGGGGAGTTCACAATCTTCTTCACTCTCCTCTTCGGCTTGGTAAATAGGATTATCGAAGTCATACTGAGCCATAACGGAACTGTAATGGAGTCCGCAAGATCAATTCTGCACGAACGATGTTCAATGCTTTATTTTAGAAAAGAGTTCAAGAAAGTTACAAAAACAAAAAAACATTGCAATTTTTATTGTTTTGAAAATGAAAATAAAAACAGAAAGACAGCGAGCACAAATTTGATTGCAAAACGTCCTTTATTAATGATAATCATTGAAAATTCAAAACATGATGTGGCCCTACAATGAACCGCTACGCCCCGGGCAGAGCGTAGGGTTTTTGTGCAAAATAAAAAACAAAAGAAAATTACTTTGTCTGAAGAGTAACTTGGATTATTTCTTCGGCAGTCCAGTTGTTGATCCTCTCCCCTGGAGCACACGGGCGCACCCAACTATCCATATCACAATCACTGTCGCCGTCTTCACTGCCTTTTGCAAAGACATCACCATGATTCATCAATCCAGTGCTGGTGAAGTTGCACGACCCTTTCTGATCCTGAACACCCTGCACTGATGATTGAAGAGGCTGATAACCAATGCCAAACCTGTCTTCCTTTACGGGCATATCAATCATCTTGCCCCAGCCTTCTGCGTTACCTGAATTAATGACCTCCAAAGCTTGCTTATATGACGCAATCAAGGTACCTGGCTTCTTCTGTTCAACAAAAGCCACCTTCTCAATATCAATAGTCTCAAAAGCATGGCACATAGTTTCATGAATTTCGCCATCCATCTCTACATATTTGAAAGAGGATAAATGGCTCACAAGAATGTCCTCTTCGCCACACACGGTCATAACCTGACCATTCCACACATACTTTAGCTTTTGATGGAGAGTTGAAGAAACTGCTCCGACCCCATGTATCCAGGGACGCCCCAACAGACAACTATATGCTGGTTGAATATCCATCACATAGAAGACAATATTAAACACTTCCGGGCCGATCTTCACAGGCAACATGACTTCACCAAAAACCGACCGCTTGGATCCATCAAAAGCACGGACAATGAGACCACTTGGTGTGAGAACAACCCCTTCAACATCAAGCTTACTCAGAACCTTTTTGTGCAACACATTCAAAGAAGAGCCGATATCAACCAACACATGCGACAACACCACGCCTTTGCATTCCATCGTGATATGCAGAGCTCTGTTGTGATTGCGACCCTCAGGTGTCAAATCTAGATCTGTGAATCCCAAACCATGTCTCGTGCTAACATTTGCAATAACACCTTCGAGCTGGTTAATAGAAATCTCTTGAGGCACGTAAGCCATATTCAACATTTTCAGCAAGGCGTTACGATGTGCCTCGGAACACATTAACAGAGAGAGAATAAAGATTTTTGACAATGTCTGGTTCAACTGATCCACAATCTTGTAATCACTTTTCTTGATGATTTTCATAAATTCCTCCACGTCTTTCTCGAAAGAACCCTCGGGCACCTCCTTTCGCACTGGTTCTTCTTCACCCACAACTTGTTTCCCTTTTGCTTTAGCAAGAGCCTCAACATTGTTATCCTTCGGAGCCTGTGGTACAAACAAACGACCACTTCTCGTAAACCCTCCGGGTCCTCCCACATTGTCCACAGCCGAACCAACTGTTACGGGAGTCTTATCTGACAAATCAATCGTCACTAGAGCCTGATTTACCGGTCTGGTCTGATTTTCTGATCTTCTATTACTGTGGAAAGCATTGTCATACTGCCACGGAATTGCTTTACCATTCTCAAAAGGTCTTCCACTAGAAGCAGCAATGGTGGTAGGAGCACCAACAGTCACCGGAGCAGATATGGTCACCGGAGCAGCTACGGTCACAGGAGTACCAATAGTCACAGGCGCATTAACAGTTCTCGGAGCATGTCCAGGATCTTCTGACGGTGTGAAGTAAATGGTAAAAGTTGATACCTCTTCACGGTCTTTCACTACTCGACCAAACTACAAACTACCTTCATCCATCAACCCCTGGATACCTCTTTTCAACTTCCCAGAGCCGTTCTCATAATTATCACAATCTATATAAGTCTCATCACAACCCGGGAACACCCCCCCTTTCAGTAGACGTTCTTTCACCATAAACAACGAAGTCTGAACATCATCAACATCGACTACCAAGTCCAAAGCTTCCTCATCTTCCACACTGTTTACTCTGGGTCCACCATGCTGAGGCATATGATTATTCACTACATTCGGAACAGGAGAAAAGTTAATCGCCTTAGCATCAATCAAATCCTGAACCTTATAATGAAAAGCCCGACAATTCTCAATGTGATGCCCTGGTGCACCAGAATGAAAATCACAATGGACATTAGCATCATACCCAACGGGAATCCTCATTAACGGAGCCATGGTGCGAAGTTCGACAAACTTTAATCTGAGCAGTTCAGGGAGCAACTCAACATAAGTCATTGGCAACGGATCAAAACGACGATCTGGCATTCTTTGTCTTGGTTGAAATTGGCATTGCTGTTGTTGTTGTTGTGGTGGTCCTCTTTGTTGTTGTTGGGGTTGGGTTACTGGAATAGTCATAGCAGCAACTTGACGATATTGTTGTCCTCTGTTCATGTTTCTCCGATGGTGTACAACAATTGTCTCACCTTCTCTCCTTCTGGGTGCCCTCGAAAATGGTTTCTTAGAACTCGAAGAACTTGAGGAACCAGGGTCTTGGATTTTCCTGCTTTGATAAGACTTTCAGTTCTTTCTCCGCATATCACAACATCTGAAAAGCTACCAAACGGGAAACTTCCCATACGGTCCATGAACACACCTTGTAGGGTCCCAATGAACATATCAGTCAGTTCTCTCTCCAACATCAGAGGTTGCACTCTTGCAGCTAGTTCACGCCACCTCTGGGTGTATTCCTTGAAGCTCTCACCAGTCTTCTGAAACAAACTTTGCAGATGGGTTTTGCTCGGAGCCATGTCTATGTTGTGCTTATACTGCCTCATAAAAGCTTCACCCAAATCTCTCCAGCTTCTGACAGATTCTCTTCTCAAGTCCATGTACCAGTCCAAAGACGCTCCAGACAAGCTGTCTTGGAAAAAGTACATCCACATCTTTTCATCATCAGTATATGCATATATTTTCCTGTAGTAAGCTTGGACATGTGTTCGAGGATAAGAAGTGCCATTGTATTTGTCAAAAGATGGCGCTCTGAACTTGTAAGGAATCCTCAATCCATCAACCAAACCCATGTTAGTAACATCAAAGCCCAAAGAATTCTGACACTCCATGGCGCGAATCTTTTCAGCAAGGGCATCAACCTTTCTATCCCTCTCTTCCGTTCTTCCTACTTCATCATCATCACTGAGGACAGTGAACATATCTTCCTGTCTGTCAACCAAATGAGCAGGATGGCGGGCTGGAGCACAGGCCGCTCGAGCATTAGCAGTCTCTACAATGATGGGTTGTCCATTGATTCTGTTACCCCTCAATTCATCACCCACAGCATAGTTATTGACAGGGATGGTGGCAGCAGTAGTGTCATTAACAGGGGCTCCTTCTGGCAAATTCCGACTGACATGGGAAATCACAACCTCTTGTCTCTGGGCCAAGGCTCGAAGTTCCTCTTACCCTTGCACGACCCCTTGCATCATATTCATGAATTGGCCATGTTAGCCTTCATCTCTGCTAATTCTGCCTGAACTTGATCCATGATCCTCTGTTGATTCAACCTTGTTGTGTAACGGTGCAGACGATGCTCAGCAATCCTGCCTAAGACAGGAACCAGAATGAGAAACCTTCTTCCAGAATGCCTGTAATGCAAGAATGATATGTGTATGATGCGTATGCTGTTTTATCAGGAATGAACCTGAAAAGGATATGCATATGCGGGTTAACTTTTTTCCTTTTTTATGCATTATTTTATTTTTGGAAATAAACATGCTATGATGCAAAATGATGAAGCCATGACAGGTTGGTTGTGTATCCCAAGGCGCAGGACCAGAACTTCAGTATCGGAACCAACGGTCACCAACAGAGCAAGTCATCGTCTGAGCAAGTACCCTCAAATTCAACCCGGGGATCCGAAATAAACGGAACCCACTGATAAATACCATGGACAGAACTTCGGCATCTCAAAAATAAATGTCCATAAATCCAACTGAACCAAAGTCACCATCACGACATCACTGACAGAACCCGTATCTGTAGGAATCAAACCCTCCCCTCACAGGTGAATTCTAATGAGGTCATCCTAAGGCGGATAATGGTCTCGACAATCGGACAAGATACTCAACGGGTTTTCCCTTTAGGGTGTGCCGTTGCAGCTCTCATAAGATCGTATAAACCAAAGATCCGGGAAAGAGCGGTCACCGAAGTCAACAACTCAAATGAGATAACCCTACCAGAGTGGAATACTCCAAACGGAAGGACTCTCTCAAATGAACCTCGTCCGACTGTGGCATGTCACGTCTCATGTCATACAACATGTGAAGAAACATGAGACCACGCTAATCATAGGTGTATACTCGGGCCTGGGTTTTAGCCCCACTCAGAACACCCACCCCAAATCAGAGGAACCAACCTGTCCAGAATCCAACACAATGATGATATGATGCATGCAAACATATATGCAAATAGCACACAATAGACTATAAACAAACAAACGCTAGGAAATGCCCGCTAGGGAAGATGGACCAGCAAGAGGTCATCTTTTATAGTCCCCAGTGGAGTCGCCAGCTGTCGCTCCCCAAGATTTCCCGAATCCAGGTACAAACGCGAAAAAGAGCGGCGAGGAAAAAAGAGTAGAGTCGCCAGCTATGTACTTTTATCCCGAGAGGAGGGAAAGATAGTACTGCATAACCAAGAGGGAACGGATAAAACAAGGTCTCGAACCAAAGAAAACTGAGTAAGGGGGCCGGTTACGTCAAGGGAAGGTTATCGCACCCCTTCACGTCTGTGGTACTCCACAGGATCCACGTTTGCTATTTATGTCTAAAGTGTGTATAAAATTCCTATATGCAATGCAAAAGAGAGAAAATCAAAGTAGGGAAAATAAAGAGTTATTGCTCGCACAGGCCCTACCCTGCTGCATACGTATCTCAAGAAGGATTGAGAATCAGAGCACCGTAGCTCGGCTAACCTGTTTCTGTTTGTTTTGTGTTTTTTAGGTGAACGAAGTTACTACACAATCTATCGGATGCTCGACCTTTGGAGACTTACTCACCTGTAGTAGAAGGAGTTAATGTGTCCTTAAGAGAAGATAGAGTTTGTTTTTGTTTTAGGAATGCTCATGCAAGAAAGGAAGTCCTAGACGAAGGAACCGTGCTACCTTAATTGACATGCAAACGAGAGACTATACGAAGTCTAGCAATCCTATGGGGATACAATCACACCACATAAAACATATAACATGAAGTAAACACACCGACAAGGGGGCTCAAACATCCGAGGGTAAGGCTTTAGTCAAGAGGGATCGTATCAACCTCGACAAACAAGCCAGAACTATAGGGGTATGCTGAAGCTCTTAACCACTAACATTGAGAGTTAGGGTGAAGCTGATCAAAGATGGAAATGAGGATGAGACCTCATGCTCTTAACCCTGGCCTGGGTGAGCTTCAAATCAATGAAAACGTGGGGATCCAGAATGAGGGACCCTACTCCACTTGACTGACTCTATACAATAAACTTCGGTTATGTTCAAGAGCATCAGCACGTAGTGCGAGCATAATGAACGACTCACCGAATAACAGGGGATTGATTGCTAATCCCTTCTATCTGTCAATTTCCTATTCACTTAGGAGGACTTAACAAGTAACATGCCTCACTTGGAGGTCTTTGGCACAAATGTAAACAATCAAAATCATTGCCTCTTAAGGAGGACTTCAGCCAAATGCCTGCCAAAAAGGTGGCAGGACTTCCAGACTACATGGAGTAAAAGAGTGGCTACCTAAGTGGTCTATCAACCACACTCCAAAGCAAAGCTCAAGCAAGAGCTAAAAGCGACTAATGTACCTGTACAAAAGCTAAACAGTCAATATCTCAGACAGAAAAAACCAACAGACAACAACAGTGGAATTATTCAATATCTACATAATGCAAGTCATAAATGCAATCACTCAAGTGAGTTCATCACATCAAATGACCTACAAAACAATAAGAGTTAGTAATCAAAGCAACTTGCATCTCATGTAATGAGATCACATCAACCATTAGTGTTAAATGCTCAAGCCTGAAACACAAAACACAATTGGTAAGTACAAACCACTAGTACAAAGACTAGGGTCAAAGGCAAGTCAAATAGTCAAAACAGAAGTCAATATTTCACATGAAGCACATTCAGTTAAACAAGAAAGAGTCCTCAAAAGGACCAAAGCCAATTCAAAAGGCAAAGCCATCAAATAATCAAGATAAGGCAAAGGCAAGCAATGTGATCCAAATTGGACATCAAGAATAGAAAATTCACATTAAAACAGAAATGTAACCAATGATCATGAAAATTTTATGTGAGTTTAACATGTTATGAACAAGCATCATACCAAAAATTAAATCCAGAAGAGGTCAATTGGTGTATGAATAAAAATGCACGAGTACAAGGCACAAAATTTTACACCAAATGTCACACCACATGTCTATGTGTCCAAAACAGTGGTATCAAATGATAAAAATGCCAAACAAAAGCCAAAAAGTCATGTCACATGTTATGATCAGGCATGTAAAATTTCAAGGCAATTGGATAAACCATGAGCATTTCACAAAACAATTAGCACAACATAGCAAATTGGCATCATGTTTAAATAAGAAAGCACAATTAAAAATCCAGAAACACAAAAATCATGACATAAACATCAAAAAATAATAGACATTTAAACAGGCATGTGGAAAAAAGTTTGGATTAATTTGGACATGTCTTCTATTTTTAATGATTTTTCAAAGTTGATGAAAATAATAGGAAATGACATGAAATAATGGATCTAATTATATCAGAATTCTCAGCAAAGCACGATCTATCTAATCATGTACATGAAACAACAAATCATGAAGATCGAATTTCACTTACTTGAAACTTGCAGTGTTCAAATTCACGTGTTCAAGCCTCCAAAACGTCCAGATCTTCTCCTCTAACCTCAACTTGAAGCTTTATGCACGAATTGGCAATTGGAAACACCTAGATCCAGCTCAAATTGAAGCTTCCATGTTCATGTTCAAGCTTTGGATATACACGATTCTTGATCAAATTCTTCAAACCAAACCTTGATTCCTACTCAATGATGCATGATAAACCATATTATGCAAGAATTCTGTGGAATTGGATGAAAAAATTTGAAAATTGAAGAGAGAGAAATTTGAGAGGGAAATGAGATTTTGATCCAAATTCTGTTATTCTCCTCTGATTACAGTTATCATTAGGCTTATATACTCCTCCTTAATCACACTGAAATTAAGATTAGGCATTGGTTAAGTGAAAATTAAGGAGAAATAAGGTGAATGGCAAATTTGGCAAGTGTGCTTAGCATGAGCAATGTGCACGTGAACAGTGCCATGCTAAGCTTCAATTCCACTTAAAATCAGTCAATAAACAACACTGGATTGGAATTTTTCTCATGTGATTCACCAAATTTGAATTACCAACTTTCCCTCCAAAATGCACTTGAATGGACACTTGATCATGTGAGCTTCTTTCATGCAATGCAATGGTTGATTTGGGATCTCTGGGTCACAAGGAGCATTTTGCAAAAAGAGTGGTTCAATTTGGAGTTTTGAATCAAAAGTTATGCCATGTTGAACTTCCATGTATACTTTGTGGTCATTGGGCCATAACTTCTCAACCATTCATCAGAGGGTCATGATCTTGGACTTTTTGAAAAGAGGAGAGCAAAATCTTCAACTTTCATGTTCACCAAAAATCCATTTGAAGCTTCTTTGATGTTGAAAAGTCAAGTTGAATGTGGACCAAAAACTTGCCATTTTGAAAACTTTCAATTACAGGTCACTTTCCATTTTTGGAAAGTTTTGCCATGACTTCAAAATCTTCAGGATAGATGTTTGTCATGATGAATAAACCTTGTTTGAACATGATTGAGATACTTCCACTCACTTCCTCATCTCAAAGCCCCCAGTTGACTGCACAGTTGACTTTTATGGTCCTCAGCTGACCTGGAAATGTACTGATGGATTTGGGCCTCTAGCACTTGGTAAAATTGCTTCAAAATGAACCCTAGCTCATATAAGCTCTTTAGAATAATCATGTGGCCTTCATCTCAAGGAAATACTTGCTCTTTTGCACTGAGGATTCTCTTGATGCCAATTCTGACTGATATGGTGCAATGCAATATGGAATGATAAATGACCTAAAAAATGAAATGAATGCATGAATGTGGAGGGCAAATTTGAGGTGCTACACCCTAGCCCTATCTTTTACCCACACAAAGTATGGTTCCTTGGCTAGGATGTTTTATGTTTGTCCAAGCTTTTTTTCACTCTCTTCACATTTAAATCGAGCGAATCCACGATATTGACAATGAAGGGAATGAAGTCTCTTTCCTCGAGAGGACTCAACATGGCGTACCCTAATTGTCTCTTGAGTATAGAGGGGTTGTAGTTGATACAACCTTGCGTTCCTATTAGGGGTTCGTTTGGGAACCCTCAACATCTTGCAATGACTTCTTTTGTGTCCCACTCTCTCTTGTACCACAAAATTGAATTAGCAGAGAGAGAAGCGAACTTTTGAGGCCATGTCAGATTGCTTTGAGAAAAGGGTCTACTTTGAGGCATGCGGTCCCTCATCCACAAATGTAACAGAGGAGCACAACAGAGGAAAGTACCTCCCTTCTTCTCATGCCTTGTATGAAAGGTATGATAGAAGTCGGCAAGCAAAAAAGGAACCAGATTCTTTGTTAGAAAGACTTAAACTGCCAAGTGATCCATGAACTTGTCCATATTTGGGAAGAGAACAATTTCATGAATTAAGAGTGCTAAGGTTTCACTATATAAGCCGGGTATTTATTTCTTCAAAATTTCCCAAGCATGGGCTTCGAGGAACTTTTCGGTCAAACCCTTGCCAAAACCTTTGATGCCCCAATTGGCCACTAGCCGGTTGGCGTTGATACCCAAGGTGATTGAGAGTTCGATTAAACACTAACCTTATTCTAATTTGGGAAAGGGGTTGTATTCTTTGATTGATTATTTGGGAATTCTCTCAAGGTTTTCCAAGGTTAGAGATATTTGGAAGTCGGGGAAGGTGAAGCACCTTAGCGGGACGTCATAATATTGGGCCATTATAGTGATAGCACCATAGTCAACCTTCTCAGTTAGAAGATCTATGTTGTTCCCATAATTTTCTCTAAATGTTTTGTCCTTAAGGGCTACAACCTTTTAGTGAAGAACCTTCAATGAACTTACATTGGGACTCTTGAATCGGAAGGTAGAAGTGCTTTTCCTTGTTGATGAATCCATGATTGCTTGATGAAAAAGTCTTGTAATCCTGCATTTGAACAAACGAAAATCTTTAAGATCTTTGCTTTATTTGTTTGATGATGAATGAATGTATGTATGAATGAATGATTGGTTTATTATTTTCCATAGAACTTAGGCATGGGTTTAAGGTTTCAGACCATCATGATGAAGCATGAAGTTTAATAATGACTGCTTAGTAAACCGAGGTTCACACTTTATAATTGGGTGTAAGACACTGCCCCTAGAGTCATGAACTTCCTTGACTATCAATCGTTTATGTCAACTTACTTACAAGGAGACTGCTCCATCAAGGTTATCTACTCTAGGTGAGATCTTCATATCGACCCTTACGAGGAAGGCACCTCGGTGGCCTATACTACGCGACCATCGATCTGGGCTGGCCATGGTTAAATGTTCTACAAAAAGTAGGTATTAGGGTCATAGACTCTAGTAAGGGTAAGGATGTTTCCGCTAAAAGCATGAAGGTCATCAATCCCCTTAAGAGAATCTACCACTAAGTGAGGTTCTCGTACGACCCTAATGAGGAAGGCACCTCGTGGACCAATACTACTTAACCTCTCCTATCTCAAGTAAGCTCTCAGACTCGGGTGAAGAGTCTTTCACACAAGGTTTAAACTTTGTAAACATTATTGCTTCCAAAATTCTTTGTCACGAAGCCATAAATTTGGATCAACTGGGAAACAAAGAAGAATATATAAAGGTTAGGAAAAAAATAAAAAATATATACAAGAAAGATAAATACGCATACATTCCCACGTGCATAAAACAACCCTAACTAGGCTAGACTTTATTAGAGAAACCGTGTCCCCAACAGAGTCGCCAGCTGTCGCCACTGTAGCGGTAAATTCATGATCATCAAGCTATGGATAAGCAAAACATCAAATAACAAGAGTCGCCACCGCGCATTTATTGTTTCCAAGGGAAAAGGGAAAAGTACGAACAAAACCCAAAAATAAGAAGTTTTCAAATCAAAACTAATAAAATGCCAGAGATTACAAGTAAGGGGGTTGGTTACACATAGGGAAGGTGTTAGCACCCAAAGTGTCCTAGGTACTCCTAGGGAGCCCTTTCTTATGTGCATATGTATTTTGTACAACATGATGTTTATAAACAAATAGAATGGGGGGATGAGAAAAGAATTCATTAATTATATTTTTGTGTTTGACAAGACCTTCGGACTTGCGCCTACGTACCAACATAAAAATGAGGGATTAAAACCTCGTAATTCGTGATACAAATTTCAAAGTGGATGCATTGCTTTTAACAAAAATTAGATTTGAAAGGAACAAAGGCCTAGAAAATGGTTTGAATGAGTTAGTTCTTTTTGGCTTTTGAAAATTTTAAGTCAAATATAGTTAAGTTTATTTACAAGTTTGACTTAAGAAAAGCAGTTTGAAAATGCAATGGCATAAGGCCAAAGTTTCTAATTTGCAAAGGGTCTAAGTTGAGAAAAAAAGAACAAGTACAAGCAAAGAAGTTTTTTAAAAGGAGGGAGAGATTTTGAAATTAAAGAGATGGGGAGGAGATGAATAGACCAATCCTAAGCATAAAATTAAAAGTTAAGAGTTGAAAAGATCTGACCAATGGGCTGCAATCCAATAGACAAGAATGCCATATAGAAATCCAAATTCCCTTGGACATTAGAATCAAGCAACAAACAAAGCACACAATATTAACTTGAAAATCAAGGCATCAAATAAAGATAGCCACATCCAAGCTTAACCCTTCCATAATCTTCTTCAAATTTGCCCATGTAGTATCTGAATTCCACAATGCTATAAGTCACAGGTTCAAAATAACAGCTTCACAATGATCATGTTGCAGATGAACTCAAATGCATCTTTAATGATGTATCAGATGAAGTTTCAAATTACAAGCACTTGGTTACATGAAAGTTGGCATTGGCCAAGTCCTTTGCATAAGGAGTGTTGCCTAAATTCTAAGTCCAATTGTCTCAGATCAAACCAACAGTCCACACAAGATGTTTTTTAGGGTTTTTGTTCTTATTATGTACATTAATGGCCAAAGACCAAACAACACAATACACACAAGCAAAATATATCACAAAATATGGTCCAAATGGACAATGTGAAAATGACATAACATAAATAATTAGAATGGTATGAATAATGGCAAATGAACAGGGCTTAAAAATAAAGTGCATTAAAGTAAATGACTTGAAATTAAATGTTAGTTGTTAATGAGTTAGAAGTTAGTATTGCTTTTGTTTTAAGTCATTCTTTGGAGAACACTCAACCCACTTATCACAAGCATGGATCCTTGAACCAAGACATCTTCCAAAGGAAGGAAAAAAGGCCAAGTTTCCATACAATACCATGAAAGAGGGGAGACTTACAATCTCACTAACTAGAATGCTATGCCTTTTATGTCAAAAATTTAGCGCTATGTTAAGCAATCGTAATTGGACTTATGTAGAAGTCACAACTATTTGAGGTCGGGCAATAGAACTTTGGTGCTAATGCATGTAAGAGACATAGTATAATGGACTATGCTCATGAAACATACCACACACAAAAAGAATATGCAAAAGAGGTGGCCTAATCTCATCCATACTTATGTTGATTTTCAATCAACTAGCCTTAGGACCTTGAGATATCATAGGACCATGACATGAATGCATAAAGAAGGGGAATAAGCTGAAGAGGGAGGGGAATAGATCAAAACTCAAATTGGACAAAGGAGGACTTTTACCAAATTAAGATCATCCATTCATTTTGGGAGATGGAATGTACATTTCATTAATCCCCTAAATCCAATAATCTTAATCTAGCAAAGTCAAATCAACCATGACCAAGGCCTAAGAACACAAGTCAAACTCATACAAACAATCAAAATGGCTCAACACAATTATTTGGCATTTATTCAATTTAAAAATACTAAAAATAATGCATTAAATTAAATATGGTTTGTCAAATTCCTAAAATCTCATCAAAACACCAAAGAAATGGCCATGAGATTTATCATAGGTCAAACAAGGTCAAAAGACCTTAGAGAAAAAATTTCAGAATTTTTAGAGACTTAAAAGTATTTTTAAACAATTAAAAATATTCACAAAGTCAATTTAATCATGAAAAATATTAATAATGATCCAAAAAATAATTTTAATTCAAAATATGAAAGAGGATTTTATTTAAATTTTTTTAGTGAAAGTCTCATATTTTTTGGATCAATATTAAAATTAATATGAATTAATGAAAATCAAAAGAATAAAATAAAAATCGGAAAATACAAAAAAAACGTGGACCACTTGATCTCCCTCATTAATTGAGGTGGCAAATTAAGTGGTCATCAACGCGCTTTCCACCCTGGACTTAAGTCAATGCGCCACAAGGATGGTAAACAAAACCAACACGTGAGATTAAAACAATTTAAATTGATCATGTGGCTCAGAACCTGTCCAACACATCACCGGCGCTAAACCTCCGGTCACCTTCTCAGGCGAACCTCGCCGGACTGGTTCAATCATCACCATCACATAAATGAAAAAGGAGGACATGATCTGAAAGAAAAAATGGCGTACAACACGAATTTGACCTTAATTTTAACTAACTCCACATATATAGAAAGATATGAGGAGTTGAATTTTGAGGTGTGTCAACTGAGTTGCTTCGATTTGACCTCAAAGCAACTCAATCTTCTTGCCTACATTGGTAGGACTTCAGACAACCAAAGATTCAAGAGAATTGATGAGAATTGAGTGAGAATCGAAGATAAGAAAATTTCTGGAAAATACCTTCAATGTTGTGCAAAGCTTGATCTTGCTTGCTTCAATCCTTGCTTGATCACACTCAGGGAACTTGCAGAAGTGGTTTGGAAATGGAACAAAGCTTTGGATCCTGGAGTTTTTGAATCTCCAAACAGTGAGATTCAAATTCAATTTTCAGATTGAAAATTCTCAGGTTTTCCTTCGAATTGTGAAGGTTTGAAAAGAGGGGGCAAAGTTGGCGCGCAAGGGATCCTTCAAATGAGCTCAGAGGGATTGTATTTATAGCAATTGGGAATGTTATTTGCACACTTGAATTTGCTTCCAAATTTGGCAATGTCATGCACATGCTTGCATGGGCGTGTACAGGCCCATGAAGCAATCCATTTTGGTCCAAATGCATCTGAAATGAATTTGAAATGAAGCTTGAATGGCTAGGCAATGCTATGTGATGTTTTGAACGTTTGATCTTTCCACTTGATGCAGACCTATTAAGACCATGTGCAACCCTAGAAAACCTTGTTCAAAATTTATGAAATAGAACTCTTTGGAAAGATAATATCAAGGGGAACAACTCTTATGTTGAACACTTTTCCATTTGGAACTTGGATCAAGGTGAATTTTGAGGTGGAAGTTTGGAAATTACAACATGTTGAAATTTTTTCTAAGTGTCAAGCCATATACCTCAATGTTCCACCTTACTAAACTTTTCATGTGAGCTCCAAATGAGAAACGTGTCTTCATAAAAGTTGTAGCTCTTTCAAAGTCCTTAAAAATGGTAACCAATTTAATGTCATTTGGATTTATAATGATAGAGTTATGCATTTCAGAAGTTGAGGAAAATCACTTGTTCAATGGTATAGGTCAAAAATGACCTATAATGTATCCTCATATCAGATGCTCATAAAAGTTGATTTAACTTTCACTCCAAACATAAAGGTTGATATATACACCTTGAACTTGATTTTTCAACTTGGAAATGTTTCATCTCATAAAAATTGAGCAAATTATGGCCTTGGGAATTTGACTTTCAAATTAGGGTTTAGACAAAATGACCTATAATGTTTCAACATATAAAATGACTTTCCAAGCTAAGTTAGCTCTAGACTTCAACATAAAAGTTGTTTAGAATGTCATTTAGAGTAACTTTTCTCTTGGAATAATTTTCATATGGTGAAAATTTTAGGATATTGGGTCTATGTGAGACCCAGTTTTGATCAGATGAATTCATCTAGCCAACCACCTTCAACCAAATTGCTAACTTGCAATTCTCTTGACTTTTTAGGCTCATGGGAGATAATATATGCATAATATGATGAAATTTGAAATTTCCCTTGAGAAATTTGATCAATTGGTGAGGAATCTTGTTGAAGAAGTTACTTAAGGTACCCAGACAAACTAGGGTTTCCAAGGCAAACCATCTCCAATCTCTTGAAGAATACTTAATCGAAATAACATGTAGAGAGCATGAGGACTCATATATGATTCTTAGAGACTTTATGGATCATTCCTTGGTTGTGCTCTTTGTAGCCATGAGGGTCTTAAACCCTAGATACGAGCTTGATAGATCAAATGGGGATCATTCCCTTCCTACAAAAGAGTTAGACAAATGAAAAGACATCTTTTTGGTATTTTGGTTAGTAAAAATGATAATATACAAGTACGATACAATCACATAGTGCTTGGTGATCTCTCCCAAAACAAACCCAATGAAAAAGGGGTAATGAGGATGTCAAGGTGTGATCCCAATGCTAATGCATATGATGAGATTGCATGAGAGATCTTAGGGTCAAAATTGGGGTCTTACAGCCACCGGTGTTAAACGTGATAACGAGGAACCGAAACTTCTAAATAGAAATTCCAAAAAGATGGAAAAATCAGGAGAGTCCCCACCAAATTTTATTTACGTGCCTCTATCATAGAGGCAAGGGGAAATAGTCGATAAAACCATCAGAAAAGGTGAGCACATGAGAAACGCTTGAAAGGATAGGGTATCGGTCTCATAACCGAGATTTGGGTTCGGAAGTTGATTATGCAAGGGGAAGGTATTAACACCCTTCACGTCTGTGGTACTCCATGGGAACCATTAGGGTTGATTTTACATACGTGGGAATTTATCTCGTTTGTTTGCTTATTTTTCAAAAGAATATGTGAAAGAGAGGTTTTGGTTTTATTATGGTGCTTGCCAAGTATTGTGTCCCTTGTGCCTACGTATCACTCATTCGAGGATGAGGAATCATAGCTCCATAGTTCGGAGTAGAAAATGTTTGTGTGTTGATTGATTTTACCTTTGAGAAAAGGGTTTTCGGGTTGATGCCCTAAGGAAAACAAAATTAGGTTTGATGGGTTGTGTGGTTTTTTTACCTTAAGCAAAAGGTTCTGAAAAGAATTTGTGATTAGATTGCACTAAAGTCTATGGGAGGAGGCGAATATTCTAGACAACAAGCCAAACATCTTGCGTCCAAAATAATCGGAGTGAGGGTAGGAATGCTCAATTCTCACTCATTCTCCACCACTTAAGGATCGTGGCATACAATACTAATCGTAGTTATTAAGTATTTTGAGTTTGATTAAAAAAGTCGCTTGACGTTGAATCAAAGGTTTGTTTATTTGATTGAGAAATGTGGCTTATGCAACTTGAATGCAAAGTAACCAACAAGAAATTAAAGGAGCTTATTGTAAGGTAGCCCAAGAGAAATCCTTTGTGTGTGCAAAAATTACCTATGCTAAACAAAGGATAATGGCCTTACAAACATGTCCCCCTAAGGTGGTTCCATGATTCCATTCTTACAATCGGAATGTAAGTACGAATGAAACCCAAGTGTTTGAAACAAAGTATCACAAAAGTGTTAAGAAGAAGGCTCCAAGCAAAGGTCCTAAATGGAATCCTCTAAGTCCAGGTTGATTAAGTGCCAGGACTTGTTTTTGATCTTTTAATTTTATCATGTTTTGATTGTTTTTAATGTATGGTAACAATAAAGATAAAATGACATTAGATAAACATGTATGATGGAGTTTACAATGATGATGATAATGAGTACTTAAATGTAATGACATAAAAGTAAATGACAATGATATAATAACAAAGAATAATAAAAATGATAATCATAAAAATAGGTTAATAATGATCAAAGTAAAGTTAAGTTTGTGGTTATGAACAAGAGATCCAACATTTGGGGATTCTCTATCTCTAGGTCAATAATTTCAAACTATGGCGCATCAATGGATAACTTATCATTGATGCAAAGTGTGGAAGATGATCAATGGATCAACTTACCATAGATTTGTAACAAAGAAATTTATTCAACCTCAACTCCATCTATCAATAGATTGACAAAGAGAAGATTATACAACCTATAGTTGAAAGATTGATTAAGTTATTAGGTTAACAAGGTTATATTAACATGATAATATTGACAAGTTAGAGGGTTAGTATAAACAAGTCAATATTATAAAACAAAGAATATGGAAGGGTTAGTAGGTTAGTATAATCAAAAGAAGTGCAAATGTATCAGATGAATCCATGTTCACAAAATAAGACTTCAACCACAAGTCAAATGACCAAGTTGTTTGAAATAAGGGAAACCTATCCATACTTAAAATTACCACGGATGAACTCATGACCATCCAATGGTAGGTTTGAAGTATGGAAGGTTTTAACCAACCCTAATCTAAACAT
The DNA here is from genome assembly GCF_024323335.1 of Lathyrus oleraceus. NCBI lineage: Eukaryota > Viridiplantae > Streptophyta > Magnoliopsida > Fabales > Fabaceae > Lathyrus > Lathyrus oleraceus. Next base: position 208,831,587 of record NC_066580.1, on the reverse strand, counting down.
ATCATGATTTAAGTGGTTTTCATTAGTCCTTAACTTTAAGAACTCAAAAGGCCATAAAAAATAAGCCAAATGAAAAAAAAACAAATCACCATTAAAGTCTAGAGGCAAAAATAAGGGGGGTTGAGGTTCAACACATTTTCAAAATAATAAAAATAAGAGGGTTAAAAAAATAAAATCAAATGGATAATAAAATGGAAAAAAAGAAAATAAAATGAAACAAGTATAAAAAAAATGGTCAGGGTGCACACACTAGGGTCGAGCCCCTCACCTTGGGGTCATAGGGGGATTGACCCCCTCACCCATTGTGCTAAAGGCCCGATTGTGATATTAAATGAACTAAAGCAAATAAATAATAAGAATAATAAGTAAATGAGGCACGAACGCATTCCAACCAATCAGAAAGGGACATATAATTAGTTTGAATTAAAAAAACACATGAGCTAACGACCAAAGCATCATCTTCAACCTCGAGTCATTCAAAATCAAAACTTCAAATCATGAGTTTTTAAACAATTTTGAGGATCAAGACTTCTTGCGTGATCATAAACAAAATATTTTCCCCACTCATGAGCCATTGATTGGATCTGAGTGGGGAGCGTTTCACCACAAAAATGAAGAACACAAGTGACCTAAAAATAAAATTAAAATTTAAAACTCAAGCAGTCAAAGGTGTAAGGTTGGGGGAAATGATCAGAAATGAATATCGAGCCAAGTGGTAACTTATTTCAGAGACGGGGGTGAATATTTCTACCTGATCAGAAGTTGCCCAGGTGAGTTTTCCGAAGGTTGAGCTCAGGTCAGGTGAGGCTCAGGGAAGGGTGATTGAGTGTTTGAGAAGCTTTAGTGATGTGTGGTGAGTGTTTCATGGAAGTGGTTTGGGGTTGAAAAGCTTTGAAACAGAAAATTTGATACTCTATTAATGAAGGTTTGAGGGAGAAAGTCAGATATTAATGGTGGCCTTTTTCAACGTACCTTGGCAATGAGACACCTTCACCTATTTATAGGGAAGGTGACTGGATGGTTTTTGGGGGGAATTGGAAGGAGTTTGGACAGAATTGGCATGTGAGTGGGAGGGTGGTTGGAGTTGACTTGGGGGACATGGAAACAAATATCATTTGTGACCATTTACACTACAGGCAAGTTTTTTTTGGCCCATAGCATGTTTATGGAACAACCAAAGGCCATGAGACACACCGCAGTAGAATCTGCTTATTGTCGTTTTGGGCAAAAGGTGATTTCTTGCACATGGGATCGGGTTCTTGGCTTGAAGATGTTTTGGCATGCATGATGAGATTCATTCACATCTCAATACCATTTTTGAGATGTTTGTGGACCATTAGGATCAAAAGGAATGAGTTAGAGGCCTTGGCATACTGAATTGCAAATTCTGAGTGATGTGCAATTGGCTTGTGCACCAAGGCAACACACAACTTTGAACCAAGGCCAAATAAAATTGGCTCGTGTACTTTGCTTCAATTTTGGGCCATTTTTTATTTGCTATGAAACTGATTGAATCAGAAAAGAACCAGGTCAAAAGGGCTTGTGGTTTGGAAATGGAAATGTATCAAAGTAGGGGTAATGACATGATTTTAGGGTATGGTAGGCATGTTGACCAGCTTAGCCAATAGAAAAATTAAACCCATTCCTCAATGAATTAGGTCTTGGACCTTGAAACAAAGTTATAGAGGAAGTTATTTAAGACATTTAGCTTGAAATGGAATTTAAAAATCTTGAAAAATGAAGAAGTTATGGTCTTTAGAACTTCCCATAGGCCATTCTTGCCAAAATGTGACCAACCAACATGACCTAGTTTTAGGGTTTTTATGATTTCTTGTTTTTCAAGCCACAATGATGGATATTTTGGGTTCATATGATCGTATCGTGATGGGAAATAAAGTTCGGACCTTTGTAGAATTATTTTAGGTCAAATTGGTGGGTGGATCAAATCATGGAAAGTTGAAAAATCAAGTATGAACCAACTACTTGTAACATGGATTGAATGGATGTTTAAATGGTTTATTTTGATTGTAATAGACATTAAATGATGTTGAATAAGTGGTAGGATGATTGGATGGACAAAAATGAGAAAGGTCAATGATCAAAGGAACCTCAAACTAGGGTTTCTTGAGCCACATGTTTCATCAAGAACCAAGCTAAGATGCATTAGGGTTTGAGGTGTAGAGATCCAATTGAGATGTTTAAAGGCCAAGGGCATGAACAAAATTTGGATTTGAGGTGCCCCCAATGGCATGGCAAGGATCTATGGTGAATCATGACATGTAAAGCCAAAGGAAGATCAAAAGCTAGGGTTTGGTCCTTGGGTGACCAGATTAATCTTGAAGCTTCTTGAAAGGGGACTCACCATCCAAATTTGGACTTGGGGAGTGAGTGAGATGTCTTGAGTGATCCACCATGACTTGTGGGGTGCTTGAGGATGAGATTAGGGTTAAGGTGGCTTGGGCACACCTCAACATGACCAGAGGATCTTGGGGCCTTGCAGATGAATCCCATGCCTTGAGTTTGTGGATTATTGTGATTATTAAAATGTCAATGCATATGAGATGATGTATATGGGATGCATGATTATGGATTATGGCTTAAGGCGATATGGGGTAGGGAAAATTTGAGGGTATGGCAGATGGGAATGAAATCGTGCATTCCGGAAAAGTCGAAAATTTCAGGATTTTGGAAAATGGCATAAACTTAGAAAATCTGAGATAGGAGAATTGGTTGTATCCATCGAAGGAGAAGTTGTGGTTCAAAGGGGAAATTTGAAGAAGGATGCCAGAATAACTCTTATTATATATTTTCGAAAAGGGAATCGTCCCAGAAATCAGCGGTTAAGCTCGTTTAATTTCCGAAAACAACATTTTACTATTTTCTGAAATTTTAGCAATTTATGTTTTATTTGTTTTATTCATTTATTTTGTTTATGATAAAAAAACCCATAAGACCTATTAGAGTTTCTCTGTTTTATGTATTTAAAGACCTTTGCCAATGCCATAAGGATTAACCTTTTGATTGTAATACATCTCAGAGTTTTGTTTAATATTTCTGGTGAGTAATAATAATTTTTAGAAATAAAGCTAAAACTAACAAAATCTTTATTCTTAGTTGAAATAAGTCTTTTTGTTGGGAAATTAATGATCTTAGTTTTGATAACTTTAACTTTTCATAATAAAATTAAATTAAGTAAAAACATTATATTTAATTTAATTTAATCCTTTTGAGGAATTAACGATATTATGATGTTATTCTGGAGGCCTATGACTGGCATTTAGGTTCATTCTTGGAACTTGTTATGATGATAATGATGAAATATTAAGTTTTGGTGAATATACAACCTTTGATGATGTTTGGGTGATCTTTTGTGGATGTTGATTTAAATCCTTATAACATGTCTTGCATTCATACTATTTCGGAGTTAGGTGAGCCTTTGGTCTATTTTTTGGGTGAGCCTCGATCCCATTGTGATGGATCGGGTGCGAGTAGCTAATTCCTATTATGGGGGATTAGTGAAGCGCTAACTATGGTAATGGTAGCAATTTTGGTGTGCTCCTGTTCAAGAGGAAATCGATCCTATGGTGGGGATCATGGAGTGAGATGAACCTGAGTGTTCATCTTTGGCACCACATGCATGTCGACTCAGTGTTTGGTATACTGCATAAGCGTTGCATTTGTATTTGTTGTTGTTGATGTGTTATTGGATGAGATGTTGTTGCGTATGACATTAACTATAATTGAGATGTGGTTTTGTATGATGTTGAAGATAATGGAGATGTTGTCGTGTATGATGTTGATTATGATTTGGGTGTGACAGTGTGATATATTGTTGAGCATGATTATGTAGATGTTGTAATCTATTCTTCATTCTATACCGTTTATTATTGAAATGAATTCTCACCCCTTCTGTTTGAATGTTGCCTTTACATGGGCATCATGTAGATACTCAAGAGTAGCATTGCTAAAGTAAGTGAAAGGTAGCTCTTGGAATGACTTCTAATAGTTTTTCGTTTTCTTTAGTAGGTGTCATACCCTAACTTTTAACCCTAATATCCCATATCTCATTTGCATTTTTTACATACAAGCAAGGTCACATTTTGGTCCTTCCCCTTATGCATCTTTGGGTTCGCATTTGCAGGGATCACTAAGCACATCTTTGATGGTGTTTCACCTTTGTGTTTACTTGATTCAATGCTTATATAACCACTAATCAAATACCAAAAACATGTCTTATTTTCCTTAAGTCTATTGTGCAAGGTAGGTATCCTCAAATTAAGAGCATCTCAAAGTTTTGTGGCTTACTTCTAAGGGAAAGTCAAAGGTTCATGTGTTTATTTCCATACCTTCTTCAACAAGTAACTTCAATCTTTGAGAAATTTAATCAAGAGGAAATAAAGTACACCTTATCTTGAGTTCGTATGATCACCCATGTGATTTTAAATGCAAGAAAAGTCCAAGTACACAAGCTTGTTCCAAGTGGTTTGACCTAAAAGTCAATAATTTGAAGTCAAAGTTCCAAAGATTACAACTCCTTCAATTCTCAACATTTTTGAATGCACCATTTTGCATATGACTCTTCTCAACATCCTTTGCAGCTTCTATTTACATGACAATATCCAATTATGCTTAGAGGATCATCAAAAGGTTGAAGACATAATAGGTCATTTGTGGACTTAGTGAAATTTGACATATTTTCAAGTGACTTTTCCCCAACTTTAAAAGGTCATAACTTCTTCAATTTTCAACATATGAAGCTGATTCATTTTGCACAATGTCATTTGTGATACCCTCTACAAGTTTGCTTCAAGGATCAAGGTCAAAATATGTTCGGAAGGCCATGGAATTTATTAAGACATTATAGGTCATTTTCAGCCATGAAGCACCAAAAATTTTCTAAGTTATGGAACCGGTTTTTCATGCCAACTTCAACATGCCATAGCTTTGTGCTCAAACATCCAAATGCAATCTTTCTTGGCACATTGTAATCTTGGCCATGATGTTAACACATTTCAAAAAGAATGGGATCAAAAAGCCTTTTGGTAGGATTCCCCATTGAGTTAAACATGGTGACTTGGAACTGAAGCAATCACCATTGCACGAAATTTGATCATGACTAATTTAAATTCCAAGCCAAATTAGCAAGTGTTTTGGGCCTAAACATGTTTTAACAAGTCTCTAGAAGCTAATTGACACTTAAAACGCATCATTTGACTGAGTTTTAAGGAGTTTCAAGTCACAATTTTCACACATTTGGATCAAATTCGTTTTGCATGAATTCTGCACCATTCCACACGTATTTGGACCCAAACACATTCCATATAAATAGAGGAAGTTATTTCCTTCATTTGCAATCTTTGGAGAGCCAAGAAATCCCTGCTGCAACTTGAAATTTTTCAAGAAAATTCAACTATCTTTTTTTAAGTTTCAGCTTGTTTCAATCCAATTTCTTAATTCCATTAGCATCTTCGGCATCCTATGAAAATTTTGCAATAATTCCCAAGCTCTGAGACTTCCTGAAGTGCTCTAACCAGATCGAGCTTCATCAACTTCTGATCACCATCTAGACAAGGTAGTTTTGAGCATCATTTGAACTCAAACAAGTTACCACAATGTAGTCCTTCACTCTCCGATGTTTTCCCCTAACTTATCTGGTGTTGATTGATCATGTTCATCATTTAATTTTATTTTTCGTGGCTTGCTTGTTTCTGAAACTTCTCTGAAATTCCCGTTTCTCAATTCACATAAATGAATTTGGTGTATAAGGTTGAATTCAGGATGAGAAGAGGATCACAATGGTGGTGGTCTCGTGTCTTGAATTTACCAAACGATGAAACTCCGGTGAGAGCTCACTAGAGAAGACGACCACAGTTTTCTTAGGTTGTCTGAGTTTGATCAGACACGTTGGCATAATGAAATGTTCTGATTGGTTGGATTTAAACTGGATCCTGTGTTTGGCTTGAAGCGTGTTCCATCGTGTTCTCTAACATATAGAGTATTGGATCTGCCACGTCAATTAATGAGGCGTGATCCAACGCTCCATGTTTTTTTTCTTTTGATTTTAGTTATTTTTCTTTCATTATTATTAATTGCTTTTTCTTTAAAAGTTCATAGTAATTTCATTTTTTATCCAAAAAATCCAAAATAATTACTAAAGTTATCTTTTTTTTTTCTTCATATGATTTTTATTTTTTCCATATTTTATTTCACTTATTTTCTATTTTTTATGAATTTTCTCTTTTATCCTTTGTTTTAATTGGTTTAAAAATACTTTTCTGCATTTTTTAATTCTGAAAATTGTATTATACGTTTCTTATTTTATTTCCAACCTTGTATAATTTTCTTGGCCATTTATTTGGTGTTTTGAAGGACTTTATGAATTTTCCATTTTATTTCCATTTTAAAATTCATTTAAAAATACCTTTGATTCATATTTATTTCATTTTATTGCATTTTTATTGGTGTGACCTTTTGAACTTCTGTTGGCCTTGGATCATGATGGTTTTGACTTAAAATTTCATCAAACTGAATGGATCTTGGGTGTTCATGGGGTGAAAACCCTAATCCACCAAAACGGATGATTGATTTTGATGATGACTTGATCAAATTTTTGATCCAATTTGGGTGTGACTTTTCTTGTCTCCTTCTTCTTCATGTCTTTCTTTTTCCTTTGATCAATTGGATGACTTGCGTCCATCTTGTTCATGATGTATGGATTGGTGCTTGATGAACTTTCATCATTTCAAATCTACCTCATAATTGGTCATGGATCATTTAAGGTAATTTGGATTGATGCATAAGTTCATCCTAGGTATCATGAAGTGTGGATTAAAGTAATGGACCATCCTCCTAGCCTTTGTGCTTGATCATCCCCGCCATTTTTTCTTGTGTGCCATGGCTTTAGGAGAATGATTTACATATCATTTCTCTAGCATATATTAACACAAACATTATTATTGACCGGCCCTAGATAGTTGTGACTTCTACATAAGTCCAATTACGTTTTCTTAACATAACGCTAAATTTTTCCCAAAGGCAATGGCATTTTTATAAGTGAGATTGTAAGTCTCTTATTCTTCATGGTATTGTGTGAAAAAATGTTTCTCCTTTTCCATTTGTGAGAGCTAGTGGCATACTTATTGATTTTATCCAAGTTGGTGCTTGTAAGACCTTAATTTTGATCCTAAGATCCCTCATGGCATCATATCATTTGCTCATTGCATTGCCTCAAGGATCATAGCATGTGTGGCTCATTTACCCTAGGGGTGGGACTTGTGTGAGTTGGTTTGGGACCACCAAGCATGCTTGTATTGTATATTATTGCTTTTCTTATTTTGTTTACTAACCAAAAGCACAAAAATATGTCACTAACTCTTTTTGTTTTGAAGCTCAAGTAATCATGTGACCCCATGCACCTAGGAGGCTCCCATGCTCAATGAAGTGGCTAGATGAAGATGAGAACAAGCATGAAAATGGTCCAAAAAGTTATTATTCATCATATATGTCTCCCAAACATCTCAATTTTCAAATTTGATCAAGATAACCCAAAGGGCTAGAGGATTGTTTCCCAAGGAAACCCTAATTCAATTGTGCATTGATTGTGCCTTACTCATGAAGAAACCTCAACCTATGATCAAATTTAATCAAGGGAAGTTATTTCATTCATTACTTTATGCATATATGAGCTTATGTGAGTATACTCAATCATTCATTCATCAAGATTTGAAGTTTGACCTTGAGAAGTTGACCAGTCAAGTCATCTGACTAAGCTGAGGATCACTGAAACAAAACTTTTAATGTGTTTGTAAAATGAAGATGACCCCAAGAGAAACAATGTTATTAAGAACCATATGAACAACTTTCATGTTCATAACAAATACATTTGAAACTTGTAATGTCATCATTCATTTAAAAACATTATAGGTCATTTTGACTAAAACCCTAATTTTGGGTCAACTTCCCAAGGACCTAACTTCTTTATTTTTAATGATTTTTAGGTGAGACCAAATGCATTGGAAATCTTAGGATATCTACTTCAAAGGTTATGTTGCAAAAAATTTCATAATACTAAAAGAAACACATGTGATAATACAAAACATTATAGGTCATTTTGGACCTAAGCCATTGAATTTGAAAAAAGTCCAACTTCAAGTGCCCATAAGTTTTTCATTAAAAATCCAAATGATTCAAAATTTAAGTCTAAATTGATCATGTTGAAAATATCTACAACTTTTATGTTGGAGAATTTTCCATTTGAAGCTTGCATCCTTGAAACAGAAGGGCTTAAAGTTGCTTATTTTTGGAAAAAAATTCAAAGACATGTTTTGTACCCTAAACTTCAAAGCCAGTTTTCATAAATTTCCAAACTCCAAATGGATTTTTGCCCAATACAGATTTTGTTCCTTATTCCAATATCTTTCCAACCATTACTCACATTACCATTTTTAGATTTTTCATGTGTGAGTTTTGAAGAGCTCAATGTTTAGGTTCAATTATGCAGTTCAAATTGTAACTTCATGCACAAGCCAATGCAACTCCAATTACACGTCCAAACCATTTGCATATGAGTTCAACTTGCATTTTAGTCCATTTTTGGGATTTGCACACGCCTGTACTGGCCCATGCATGAAGAGTCCAATTTTCATGCACACGAGCATTGCACCTCATTGCATCATCTCCCCTTTCTGTTCCAGTTCGTGCCTTGATCTTTTAGAGACGTATATCCCTTTATATCAAGCACTAGCATTTGTGTTTTATCAATTATATGGTTGTCATCCCTTGTGTTGACTGACCTAAAATCCCTTATAGATTGATGAAAGTTGATATGCTACCTACTCATGAGGAAGTTTGTCTTTCCCTAACATGAGTAGAAGTCCCTAACATGAGTAAGAAGCTCCAGCAAAGTAGGCATGTGTTCCCTACAGAGCTATCTTTCCAGGTAATTGTCTCCTCAGCAGGTAGTTGCCTAGAGCAGTTGGTAAATGGTTTGTCCCTTTTTCATCCCCAACAGGGTGGCGAAGGATTCGTTTCCGATCCCTTTAGCAGAGGTGTCTCCCTTTGAGTTTATCTACAGCTCATCCCCAGTAGGGTTTCTTACATCAGACTATCCCCAGTATGGTCGCTTACGGTTCATCCCCGGTGGAGTTGCCTGATCCAAGTTATAATTTGTTTCCCCTCCGTGTTGGAAGATTTCTTCCGAGTTTAGAGCTGGTGGTCAAGATGTTTACCTTCCTTCCCCATTGGAGCAATTGTTCTCTCTCCCCTTAGCAAAGATGTTTCCAGCAGATAAGAGGGAGTGTTTTGATTGATGAGTTTCTGTTTGGTGGTTGTTCCCCAAAGAGTTTCATATCATTCCTTGATAAGTTCCGCAGTAGAGTTTCTTCTACGATGGATCTTATCCATGTTGAGCTCCCCAATAGAGTTTCCTCTACGAAGGATCTTTTGTCTGTTCAACAGCAAATCCCTGGCGGTGACTCTGCATGTTCCCCAGCTGAGACTTTGCTTATCCCCAGCCGTGGTTTGTATATCCTGGTATTTGGATCATCCTCGCCAGAGCTGATTTTCTCCCAGCCTTCCTCTTTTGAGATGTTATAACGGATGTCTGTTCGTGGCTCTTCAGCCTGTTTGTGTTAGATATGTCTATTTGTCAGCATTAATCATACATAAGTCACACATATACATGCATAATCATAGCATTCAGATATTCATGATGCATTCTTTGCCATATATCTTTGCTTGTTATCTCTTGCTATTGGTGACACATGTTTCCCCAAGCAGATGTTTGTGTCTGATCTCTCCATATAGAGTCAGTCCCATAGGCAGAAAGTGTCTATCTGTCTTTCTTTCTTCCCCACTGAGTTATGTCCTCGTGGATAATTATTGTTTCAGTTTCCTCCCCAGTTGTGTATCTGGATGGAATTACTCCCCTGAGTTATATCCTCATTGGGTTGAGTCTTGTTTGATTGTGTCCTTCTAGTTTGATCCTAGACTGACTCCTTTCTTATTATTTCCCCTACAATTCCCTGTGGTTTAGTTGTTCAATTGCTTAGTAACCAGTAATTGTCCATCTTTTTCCCCAGTGGATTTCGTGGCCTTCTACCCTGTAACCGAATGCCCATCCTGTAAATTGAGTTTGCTTTTTCAGCCCTCCTTTTCGGATGATGAGTGTCTTGGATATGTTCCCAATTCACGCCTGGTTGGTCACCTATTATATGCCCAGTAACTGGTATCCCTGGTGTTCCTTCATTCTGCTCCCTATTATGACTTTTGTCCCAGGTGGAGTCAGATTTTCCTGAGTTGAGATGTGCCTTCTGGGTCCTCCTCGGATGTTTCGGATGATTGATATCTCTCACCGTTATACCGGTCTTAGATATTCTTTCTCCCTGAGCATGTTGTTCTTTCACCCAGTAACCGGTGTTTTGATAACATGTCTCGCTTTGAGTTTATTACCCAGTAGCTGGTAATATCTCGCTTTTTCTTCCTCAGCTGAGTCCTTTGTGGACATCCCAGTCTGAGTCTGGATTTTTATCTGATGTTTCCTTTATGGATAGTTTCGCTGTATTGGTATATTCCCCAATACATGTATATTTGCGCCAGCTCGAGTCTTTCCATTGATTTATTTTCATGGAATCCCTTCGTGTCTCCCAGCAAGTTTTCAAGTCGTGACCTGCTCACGCATTTTTACCCTATTTTCCCCCCAGAGTCTCTGTCTCCCTAGTGAGTGTGTTACTCCTATGGATTTTCAGTTACTCCTGATTTCTTTGTGGTAATTATTCTCCATAAAGATTTTATTTTTAAATGCATACATTTGCATCATGAGGTCTCTTATGGACCAAAATTTGTCTCTTTGTTATTATTTAAGCCCATTCTACCTCGTCGAGACGAAGATTTTAACCTTCATATCTCCGGCTAGAATGACCTTAAATAGGGGCATCTGTAGGACCCTAATTTTGACCCTAAGATCCCTCATGGCATCATATCATTTGCTCATTGCATTTCCTCAAGGATCATAGCATGTGTGGCTCCTTTACTCTTGGGGTGGGACTTGTGTGAGTTGGTTTGGGACCACCAAGCATTCTTTTATTGTATATTATTGCTTTTCTTATTTTGTTTACTAACCAAAAGCGCAAAATTATCTCACTAACTCTTTTTGTTTTGAAGCTCAAGTAATCATGTGATCCCCTGCTCCTAGGAGGCTCCCATGCTCAATGAAGTGGCTAAATGAAGATGAGAACAAGCATGACAATGGTCCAAAAAGTTCCTAATCATCATATATGTCTCCTAAACATCTCAATTTGCCAATTTCATCAAGATAACCCAAAGGGCTTGAGGATTGTTTCCCAAGGAAACCCTAATTCAACTGTGCATTGACTGTGCCTTGCTCATGAAGCAACCTCAACCTATGATCAAATTTAATTAAGGGAAGTTCTTTCATTCATTACTTTATGCATATATGATCTTATGTGAGTATCCTCAATCATTCATTCATTCATCAAGATTTGAAGTTTTGCCTTGAGAAGTTAACCAATCAAGTCATTTGACTAAGTTGAGGATCACTGAAACACAACTTTTAATGTGTTTGTCAAATGAAGATGAACACAAGAGAAAACACTTGTTTAAGAACCATATGAACAACTTTCATGTTCATAAAAAATCCATTTGAAACTTGTAAGGTCATCATTCATTTCAAAACATTATAGGTCATTTTGACTGAAACCCTAATTTCGGGTCAACTTCGCAAGGACCTATCTTCTTTATTTCTTATGATTTTGAGGTGAGACCAAATGAATTGGAAATCTTAAGATGTCTACTTCAAAGGTTGTTTTGGAAACAATTTCATAATCTTAAACGAAACACATGTGATAATACAAAACATTATAGGTCACTTTGGACCTAAGCCATTGAATTTGAAAAAAGTCCAACTTCAAGTGCCCATAACATTCTCATTAAAAATCCAAATGATGCAAAATTTAAGTCTAAATTTATCATATTGAAAATATATACAACTTTTATGTTGTAGGTTTTTCTATTTGAAGCTTGCATCATTGAAACAGAAGGGCTTAAAGTGGCTTATTTTTGGCAAATTTTTCAAAGACATGTTTTGTACCCTAAACTTCAAAGCCGGTTTTCATAAATTTCCAAACTCCAAATGGATTTTTTCCCAACATAGCTTTTGTTCCTTATTTCAAGAGCTTTCCAACCATTACTCACATGACCATTTTTGGATTTTTCATGTGTGAGTTTTGAAGAGCTCAATGTTTAGGTTCAATTATGCAATTCACATTGTAACTTCATGCACAAGCCAATGCAGCTACAATTACACGTCCAACCCATTTGCATATGAATTCAGCTTGCATTTTCATCCATTTTTGGGCTTTGCACACGCCTGTACAGGCCCATGCATGAAGAGTCCAATTTTCATGCACACGAGCATTGCACCTCATTGCATCATCTCCAGCTATAAATACATGTGCTTGCACATTCAAAAACGAACCGGAAGGAGATCTGAAACTCTGATGGATTGAAACCTCACCCTCACTCAAAGGAATTTCAGTTTTCATTTCTCAATTTCAAGCTTGAATCTCAACATCCTTAGTTGATCTTCATGTCTCAATTCCTTAGCCTTGCATCATCATTACATCTCCTGATCAAATTTGGATCAAAAGATTGGATAGATTGTGCTGTTCAAAGCTGCATTTCAGAGGTATATCACCAAACTATTTTGATCTGGATCTTTCTATACAATGTGAATTGCTTGAGTTTGAACTGTTTTCTGAAGTCCTCGAGCAAGAGGTAGGCAAGTGGTGGTCTTAATTTCATGAATCATGACACTTCAGATCAAACACCATGATCTTCAACCTCTTGTTTCTCTCTAAATAGAAACATTAAGGAATATCCAAGGTTACAGGGGTGATGCACATCTACCCGACTTCATTTTGATACCTTGCTTGTTTATATCTATTAAGTTTTAAAGCCCTGCGCGTGGTGGTCTGAACCAGTTGGTTGGCCGGAGAAGATGGTGGTTTCCACCACCATCCCCACGTGGGAGCTTCATGGCCATCAGATCTTGTGGATATGTTATAATCGTGGTCTTGCATTTGTTTTACCTTTTTTAATTCAATGTGTGATGCGCTTAACCAAAGACCATGGTGAGACCGCACCTCTGAGCCGTGTGATAACGCCACATCAATTAATGAAACAAATCCAATGGCAACGTATTTTTCCTATTTTCTATTTTCTGTTTTAATTTCTTTTAATTCCTTTTATTTTCAAAAATTCATATATATTTTATTTTAAGTCACAAAAACATGAGACTAATGCCAAAAAAATTCTTGAAAAATCTAGTTTCATATTTTGATTTTTAATTATTTTTTTGACTTTATTTAATATATTTTGTGAATTATTTGGTTTTCAATAGTTTTTAATTCATTTTAAATACCTTTTGATATCTGAAAATTCCAAAAATATTTTCTTAACACATATGGATCATGATGACTCAATGAAAAATAGTCTCATCAATTTCTTAATTGATTTGAGATTTTAATTCATATTGTGTTATTTTTATTGTTTTTAATTGCTTTTAAATAGTTTTTGATTTCAAAAATTATTGAAAAAATTTGTCAATCCTTGTTTGACCATGTTAGACCTATGAGAATTTAATTGGACTTGTTGAAGTTTATTTGAATTGAATTTGAGGTTTTACCATATTTTGTCCATTTTAATTTTGCATTTATTTTAATTCCAAAAAAACCAAAAAAATATGTTTGACTTGTTGACTTCTAATCTTCAGTTCACTTCTGTTTTATATTGGTTGATGATGAATTGATTCACTTTTAACCAATTGTATTTGATATTTGATTTCTCTTTTTATCCATTCCATCTTCATCTCATTTCTTTTTTTTTCTATTTTTGGCCAATGAGTTAATGTCTTATGGTTGGTCTTGACATATGAGAGGTTTAACCTTCGTTGATCCAAATCAAACTCAACTTGAGTCAAGATCAAGTGAGTTGCTTTGTGTCCATACAAGGTCTTTCCTCTTTTCTTTTGGCATGGCAAATTGTAGGAGCTTGGCTTACTAGTCATGATCTCTAACTTGTGTTTATTTGCCTATAGTTTTATTGACCGGCCTCAGATAGGTGTGACTACTACATTAGTCCACTTACGATTGCTTAACATAGCGCTAAATTGTCTTATGACAAACTAACATAACCACTAACTAATAACTTTAATTTGCGCATTTAATTTCTTGCAATTTACTTTAATACACTTTATTTCTTGATCATTTATTCATATTGCTTTTCACTTTGCTCACTTGAGCACATATTTTATGTTTATGCCATTTTCCTTTTGCTCATTTGAGCTCATTATTGTATATAAATATATTGTTGTTTTGTCTTTGTTTGTGTGAATCCAATGCCAAAAGGAGAAAGGACTTAGAATTAGGACCTTACCTATGCTTAATGGAGTTCAAGAGCAACTAGGCCTCATGCCTTTAGAATGCTAAACTTGTTGAAGAGCAACTAGGCCTCATGCCTTTAGAATGCTAAATCTTAAAGTTGACTTCAAAAGACCCCTAACCTAAACTCATTCTTTGTCCGTTCCTCTTATTGTGTGGTGAACTTTTTGATGTTTCCTCTTATGTGATATGGATTCCATCTTGAGATAGTAAAGAGGACCATTGTCATGAGTAGCCAAGTTGAGAGAGACAAGCCAAATGGAGATCCTAGGAGCTTGAATATAATTGTTTGATTGCTTGATTGTATGCTAAGTCCAAAGGAAATGAGCATCTATAATCATCTCTATGATTTCAAGAAAAGGAACTCCAAGGGTTTTATCTCTTCTCTTATCTTTGTATGCTTTAGGACTAGCCATTCTCTTCTTCTCTCCACTCTAACCCCAAGCCAAACTCTTTTTGTGCAAACTTTGAGATTGTTTTCAAACTAGAAACCTAGGCCTTATGCCTTTGACTTTTCAAGATCTTTTCATTAATACTCATTTGTGAATAAATCTTAATCATACTTTGGCTTCATTTTGTAAATACTTCTAACTTGTAAATACAACTCACTTCAAGTTGTTTTCGTGGTTACAATGGCCACCTTTGTTAAAACCTTTTAATAAACGTTAGTTATAGGTTTGAGTTATCATAGTGGTTGATGTAAAACTCACCTTATCCTTAGTGATTGGACTATAAGTCTTCCATACTTATTATAGGGTTAACCCCTCAATAGTATGTTGAAGCTCTCCTCACATGGTGGATTGTTGGTTTAGGTTGAGTTTTCTTCCTTTGATAACAAAAGACCTTAAGGCTTTTGATCAAATCAATTCACCAATATTTTGAGATTTTTACCCCGAACTACGAGGTTTTGATCCTACCTTTGTGATGGTACGTAGGCAATGGGTTCATCCATTTAAACAACAAAATTGTAAATATAATCTCCTCTCTTCTCATCCCCCAATCTTTTGCACATATTTTTTCACAAATACCAACCTACAACACACATTTGCTAAAAGGGCTCCCTTAGAGTACTAAGTATGTTTTGGATGCGTAAAACCTTCCTATTTCATAACCAACCCCCTTACCCAGATCTCTGACATTTTTATTATTTTTTGATTTGATAAAACTTCTTACTTGGTTTTTGTTTGCTTTTTAACCTTTCCTTTGGATAAATAAAAGTGCGGTGGCGACGTCGAATTGTATGTTTACTTTTGATCTAGTCAATAAATCTAAAGGTAACGAATACCCCGCTACAGAAAAGTGGCGACTCTACTGGGGATCCTTACTAGTGGGTTTAGCCTACTTTTTGCGTTTGTGTGTTGTATGTTTATATTTATTTGTGACATATTTTTGTGCAAATTTGGGATGACTATATGGATTGTAATGTATGAATTGCTTGATATATCAATTTCTTGCATGCTTGGTGGTTTCTTGTGAGATGAGTTCTATACCCGAACTCGAGTGCACTTATGATAGGAGAATCACATAGTCTTGTTGACTTGTGTGGAGTTATTCCTTAGCAAGTTGACTTGCAAGCCCATTCACTTGGTGGAGGTCTTGTTGGGATCAATAATGTCACACGAGTAGTCGTGGTTAGGCATTACTCTTTCTAATATAAACCTTAGAAGCCAAGGACCTTAGATACCTAGCCCATCTTGGCCTATTTTAGGACGTAGTGCGAAGGTCGTTCAAATGTAAGATTTGATACGATTGTTACGCGATACTACACTCATAAGAGTCCCTCTTGAGAATATTTTTGGAATACGAGTAGTCGTTTATCCGATAATATCCGAAAGATGAGATGATGACTAGGGGGACCTTTTTAGAACATGATTGTTAGGTTTAACCATAGTACACTTCCTTTGGGTGGTTCTTAACCGAGACTCCATGCTCGTGACTTACAAAAAACCCTTGATTCGCGGTTGATCCGTTCTCGTACATCCTCAATATCAATGGAACTTGGGTGTGGATAAGGTGTAAACCATAATCCACCAAAATGGATGATTGATATTGATGATGACTTGAGCTATCCCGTGACCTTTGTGTGGTGTGACTTGCTTGATCCTTGAGTGTGATTGTTGCATCCATGCTTTCATGCATTCATTTGCATCCATATCATCAATAAAGAAAATTTTCAAGGAACTTAAGAGGTCTATTTGCACATTTTCAGAGACACGGATAAGCAAAGAAGGAATACGAAGAAGTACAGTTTCAGACAACCCGGCTTGAAAGAGTTAAGGAGTTTGGCATCTTATGTATTAGAGCCCTTGGAGTTCAAAGCTCGCCATGGGAAGCTTCTGTCTATTCTTTCTACCAAGGTGGATGAAGGTCTGATGAGTGTGTTGGTGCAGTTCTACGATCCTCTGTATCGGTGCTTCACTTTCCCGGATTTCCAGCTTTTGCCTACACTTGACAAGTATGCCTATCTTGTGGGTATACCTATTCTGGATCAGTTGCCGTTCAGTGGCTTGGAGAGGGTTCCTTCTTCCCAGGAGATTGTTGACTTGCTTCACATAGATGTATCTGACATTATTGCTAATATGACTACCAAAGGTAGAATTCAGGGTCTCCCATCTAATTTTCTCATTGCCCAAGCTACTTTGTTTGGAAAGGCCATGAGTGAGGACGCCTTTGAAGTCGTATTTGTACTTATCGTATATGGGCTAGTGTTATTCCCCAACATCGACAATTTTGTGGATGTGAACGCTATTAGGATTTTCTCTACTCTTAATCCCGTTCCGACTCTGTTGGGTGACACTTATTTCTCTTTGCATATGAGGAATGCAAAGGGTGGTTGTGCCATTGTGTGATGTCTGCCTCTGTTGTACAACTGGTTTATTTCGCACTTGCCTCAGACGCTCAACTTCGAGGAGAACAAGGGATGTCTATGGTGGTCTACGAGACTTATTTCTCTCACTAATGATGATATCTCTTGGTATAACTGTGTGTATGATGGTGTCTAGATTATTGACTCTTGTGGTGAATTCTCTAATGTGCATCTTCTTGGTATATATGGTGGAATTAACTACAACCCTATTTTGGCTCGCCGTCAGCTTGGGTTCCCCTTAAAGGATAAACCTAACAACACTCTGTTTGAAGGTGTATTCTTTCAAGAGGGTAAAGATCCCCAGAACTTGAAGGGAAGAATGGTCCGCACCTGGCGCAAGGTTCATAGGAAGGGAAGCAAAGAGCTTGGTCCTAATAATTGTATTGCTTTGGAACTTTACACCGCTTAGGTGAGGAAGAGAGCGCTTGAGTACCATATTCCCTATGACTATCCGAGACATACCCCTATGGTTATGGTTGGGGCTTCAACCCTCCCTAACCAAGGAGTAAAGGAGTTGAGAGATTAAGACCGTTCGCGTGCTTGGGTTCGTGAGCGAGAGGAACTTCTTCAACAGCTCAGAGATAAGGATGCAGTGATAGAATTTATGGAGCATCAGGTTATTGATGAGCCTGATGATGTGGTTACTTCTCTTCTTCCTCAGTCATCCATGTTTTGGAAGAGGAAGTATGATCGACTCGCCAAGGAGAAGGCCGATATGGAAGCAGCTTATGAGAGAGAGGTGAAGAGGCTTCGTGCAACTTATCTTCTGATCTCGAGAGCTTTGGACGATTGTTTCTAGGGCTCCATAGGATGTTCATTCTCCTTTCCTCTTATATTGTATTTGGTTACCAAAACTGTACTACTTCTTTGGTGTAAAAATTTTTCCAAATATTATTGCTATGAGTTCCATATATGTCTTAAAAGATTAATATTTTCAAATATTTGCAAATAGATCTCTATAAAGTTCCTCAAATAAAAAACAAACCATATACACAAGCATTGCATGCATCATATGCATAAGCAAGTTTCATTCAGCTCAGTGGTCTAACTCTTTGCTCTTCATTTATTTTGAAGACAAGATGACGCACTGGTATAACACAAGAGCTAATCATCCAAGGATAATGGAGAACTTAGAACGCGAGAACCGGGAATTGAAAGAAGACATAGCTAGGTTGACTGCCATGATGAAGTCAGTGTTGGCTGCCCAGAGCCAATCGTCGCCAACTTCTGCAACTCCTCCCGTGAGGACGGTTATTTCAGAGATAGCTTCTTCAACTGTGTCTTCCGCAACAACCCATTTTGCGCCTTCTATGCCAGCCGGGTTCCCCTGGGGAATGCCTGCCAACTTTGTGCCCGAGGGTTTTGCTCTTACTCTCGCTTTTATGCCGGCATATAGCCTGGTCCTTTCTGTGCCACCTCCCGTTGTGCACACCTTACCACGAGTTGAAGATACCATCTATCATTTCGAGTCGTCTAAGGGCCCAGACGTTTATGAAAAGATGGACGAGATGAAAGACCAATTCCTTGAGCTGCGCAAGGAACTGAAGACTCTGAGGGGTAAGGACCTCTTCGATAAGAGTGCTGTTGAGTTGTGCCTTGTGCCCAACATGAAGATACCTGTTAAATTCAAAGTACCTGACTTTGAGAAATACAACGGAAACACATGCCCGGTCATCCATCTTGTGATGTACGCTCGCAAGATGTCAACGCAAACAGACAACGATAGCTGTTAATCCATTACTTCTAGGATAGTTTATCTGGTGTTGCGCTCGGGTGGTACATGGGGCTTGATAGTGCGAACATCCGCTCTTTTAATGATCTTGGAGAGGCCTTCATCAAGCAATACAAATATAATGTGGATATGGCTCCTGACAGGGACCAATTGAGGGCAATGTCCCAGAAAGAGAAAGAAACCTTCAAGGAGTACGCCCAGAGATGGCGCGAGTTGGCAGCTCAGATAGTGCCACCCCTAGAGGAGAAAGAGATGACAAAGATCTTTTTGAAGACTTTGAGCTCTTTCTACTATGAGAGGATGATAGCCAGTGCTCCCTCAGACTTCACCGAGATGGTGAATATGGGAATGAGATTGGAGGAAGGGTTCCGCGAAGGACGTTTGTCTAGGGATGACAGCTCTTCAGCAAAGAGATATGAGAGCTTTGCTAAGAAGAAGGAGGGAGAGGCATATGTTGTGTCCTCCCATATCAAGAGAAGGCCCTATGTGAAGATGAAGAATGTGCGTCCTGCCGTCAGCCAACACCAGGTGGCTCATATAGCACCTGCCTTTAGAGAAGTTCATCATCATCAACAACAACAACAATATCAACAACAACATCGTCAGCAACAACAGGCCTACCAGCCTCGAAACAACAATAACACCAGCACCAACAACTACGAGAGGAAGAGGGTAACTTTCGACCCATTTCCGATGTCATATGCTGAGCTTTATCCTTCTCTGATCGATAGAAAATTAATCACTCCACGAGACCCACCCGTTGTACCAACCAACCCTCAATGGTGGTACAAGCCTGAGCTACATTGTGTATATCATTCTGGTGCTCCCGGACATGACGTGGAAAACTGTTATCCATTGAAGACCAAGGTGCAAGACCTTGTGAGAAGCGGTATTTTGTTTTTCGAGGACGTAGGTCCTAATGTTAAGAAGAACCCATTGCCCGAGCATGGGAAAGCTGTTGTGAATATGGTCCAAGGATGCCCTGGAAAATACAAAGTCCTGTATGTTAATGATATCGGGCAATCTTTGGTCGAGATGCATAAACTGTTGTGTGGATACAGTCACTATGAGCATGACCATGATAGGTGTCAGGTGTGCACTATCAACGAAAGAGGATGCCGACAAGTTAGAAAGGACATCCAAGAAATGCTGGATCAGGGAATGATCGAAATACTTCAGAATCATAATGAGGACGAAGTTGATGTTATATCCCCTGTATTCAGAATGCCAGAGCCTGTTGTCGTCAAATATGATGGCAGCAAGAAGAAGGTATCAACGGCTCTTGTGATAAAGCCAACAGGCCCTGACCCGTATGTATCTAACAAAGTTGTTCCCTACAGATACAATGTTGTGATGCTAGAATATGGAAAGGAGGTGTCATTGCCCTCAACTTCCGTAGTGAGCATCTCTGACGTTAGTGGTGTGACCCGTAGCGGTCGTGTTTTCTCGGCTCCGCCGAAACCCCATGAAGATGTCATGAAGAACATTGTTGTTAATCCTGCTGGTCCCGTAGGGACTTCTTCTTATAATTATACTGTGAAGGGTGTTGACCCTACTGTTGTTAATAACACTCCTATCCTGGTTGGCCAGCATGGCATTTTGAAAGAGGATGGTGACGAGATGCTGAGGCTCATCAAAAGGAGTGAATACAATGTTGTTGATCAGCTGCTACAAACTCCATCAAAGATTTTTGTCTTATCTTTGTTGATGAATTCGGAGCCACACCGCGAAGCTTTGCAGAGGGTGTTGGATATGGCATACGTGGACCACGATGTCACAATTGAGCAGTTTGATAGCATTGTTGCAAACATAACCGCTTGCATCAATTTGAGCTTCTGTGATGCTGATCTTCCCGAGGAGGGAAAAGACCACAATTTGGCTCTACACATTTCAATGAATTGCAAAGATGATGCCTTATCTAATGTGTTGGTAGACACAAGATCGTCACTTAATGTGTTGCCAAAATCCACTTTGGCTAAACTTTCATACCAGGGGCCTCCCATGAGGCAAAGTGGAGTGGTTGTGAAAGCTTTTGATGGATCGAGGAAAACCGTGATCGGCGACGTAGAACTCCCGATCAAGATTGAACCTAGTGATTTCCATATCACTTTCCAGGTCATGGATATCCATCCATCATACAGTTGTTTGCTTGGCAGACCATGGATTCACGAGGCAGGCGCCGTGACATCCACCCTACACCAGAAGTTGAAGTTCGTCAAGAACAAGAAGTTAGTGGTGATAGGGGGAGAGAAGGCTCTCTTGGTTAGCCATTTATCTTCCTTTTCCTACATTGATGCTGATGACGAGGTTGGGACTCCGTTCCAAGCCTTGTCTATTGCTGAGCCTTCAAGGAAAGGACTTTCTTCATTTGTCTCCTATAATGATGCAAAGTTGGCCATTGAGCATGGTGCAACAACTGGTTTGGGGTAAATGATAAAGTTGGAAGCTAATAAATCCCGGGATGGCATAGGGTATTCATCAGGTGTTTCCAATGAGCGTGGACTGTTCTAGAGTGGAGGTTTCATCCACACAGTTGAAGATCAGGAAGTTGCTGCCATTATTGAAGATGATGAAGAGGAAGACCTTGGCAACTTTGTCATACCAGGCAGAATCTGCAATAATTGGGTCGCTGTTGGTGTTCCAACAGTTATCCATAAGTCCACGTAATATGGTCATTTTGTTTAAAAACCCTTCTCCCATCCCAAAAGGAGAAGTGATGACATTGTTGGCATCTTTGATTAATATAATGATATTCATTCAATAATCACATGTTAAATGTTTGTTTTTTCCAAATTATTTTTCCTATTTTCTTTTTGCATGAAATTGGTGATCACCATAAAACCCTAAAAAAGAAAATAAAATCAATCTTTTCATCTGCATAATGATTTGCCTTGTTTGAATTCTGAAATCTCTTTTATACTCAAAATCATTATGTAGGTTGATCAAACCCATTGAACATAATGATCCAACACCATCTCCCAACTTTGAGTTCCCTGTATTTGAGGCAGAAGAAGATGATGTTGAAGAGATTCCTGATGAGATTACCCGTTTGCTTGAGCACGAAGAGAAGATCATTCAGCCGCATCTTGAGAATCTGAAAACAGTCAACTTGGGGTCTGTAGACTGCATTCGTGAAGTGAAGATTGGGGCACTCCTGGAAGAATCTATTAAGAAGGGGTTGATTGAATAGCTACGAGAATATGTCGATGTCTTTTCCTGGTCGTATGAAAACATGCCCGGTCTAAATACTGATATCGTGCAACACTTCTTGCCATTGAAGCCTGAGTGTGTGCCTGTGAAGCAGAAGCTCAGAAGAACTCATCCTGATATGGCAGTGAAGATTAAAGAAGAATTTCAGAAGCAAATTGATGCGGGGTTTCTGGTGACTTCTACATATCCTCAATGGGTGGCCAATATTGTGCTCGTGCCTAAGAAAGATGGAAAAGTCTGAATGTGTGTGGACTATAGAGACTTGAATAAAGCTAGTCCGAAAGATGATTTCCTCTACCACACATTGATATGTTGGTAGATAATACAACTAATTTCAATGTCTTCTCATTTATGGACGGATTTTCTGGTTATAACCAGATTAAAATGGCACCCGAGGATATGGAGAAGACAACATTCATCACACCTTGGGGAACATTCTGTTATCGAGTGATGCCCTTCGGTTTGAAGAACGACGGAGCCACGTATCAACGTGCTATGACTACCTTATTTCATGATATGATGCACAAGGAGATCGAGGTATATGTTGATGGTATGATTGCGAAGTCGAAAACGGAAGTTGAACATGTAGAGCACTTGTTGAAGCTTTTTCAGCGTTTGAGGAAATATAAGCTCCGCTTGAATCCGAACAAGTGTACATTTGGAGTCCATTCCGGAAAGTTATTGGGCTTTATTGTCAGTGAAAGAGGTATTGAGGTTGACCCTACCAAGGTCAAAGCAATACAAAAGAGATGCATGCGCCCAAAACCGAGAAGCAAGTCCGAGGTTTCTTGGCCGCTTGAATTACATTTCGAGATTTATATCCCACATGACTGCCACATGTGCGCCTATATTCAAGATCCTCCGGAAACATTAGCGTCATGATTGGACCAAGGATTTCCAAAAGGCCTTTGATAGTATCAAAGAGTATCTGTCTGAGCCTCCAATTCGGTCTCCTCCTGTTGAAGGGAGACCATTCATTATGTACTTGACCGTGTTTGATGATTCCATGGGCTGTGTATTGGGTCAGCAAGATGAATCGGGGAAGAAAGAGTATGTGATATACTGCTTGAGTAAGAAGTTCACTGATTGTGAGTCTCGGTACTCAATGCTTGAGAAAACATGTTGTGCTTTGGCTTGGGCTGCTAAGCGTTTACGCCAGTATATGCTGAATCATACCACTTGGTTGATATCCAAAATGGATGCAATAAAGTATATCTTTAAGAAGCCTGCTTTAACTGGGAGGATTTCCCGTTGGCAGATGTTGTTATTTGAGTATGCTATTGAGTATCGAGCTCAGAAAGCTATTAAAGGTAGTATCTTGGCTGACCACTTGGCACATCAACCAATTGAAGATTATCAGTCTGTGTAGTACGACATCCCAGATGAGGAGATTTTGTATTTGAAGATGAAATTTTGCGATGAGCCTACGCTCGATGAAGGGCCAAAGCCTGGTTCCCAATGGGGTATGGTGTTCGATGGTGCTGTTAATCAGTATGGAAATGGTATTGGCGGAATGATTACTATTCCTCAGGGAACACATTTTCCTTTTATAGCAAGGCTAACTTTTAAATGCACGAATAATATGGCGGAGTATGAGGCGTGTATTATGGGTTTAGAAGAATGTATTAATCTAAGGATTAAACATCTGGATGTATACGGTGATTCGGCCCTTGTTGTTAATCAGATTAAAGGTGAATGGGAGACGAATCAGCCTGGCCTCATCCCATACAGAGATTATGCAAGGAGGATTTCAAATTTCTTTACTGAGGTTGACTTCCATCATATTCCTCGAGATGAGAATCGAATGGCAGATGCTCTTGCTACGCTTGCTTCAATGATTGTGGTGAAAAATTGGAATGAAATTCCCAATATCACTGTGATGCGCTTGGATAGACCAGCTCATGTATTTGCAGTTGAAGAAGTGAAAGATGATAAGCCATGGTATTATGATATCAAATGCTTTCTCCAAAGTCAGATTTACCCGCCTGGGGCATCTGTTAAAGATAAGAAGACTTTGAGGAGGTTATCCGGCAGTTTCTACCTTAATGGTGATGTGTTTTATAAGAGGAATTTTGACATGGTTTTGCTCAGATGCGTGGGTAGACACGAAGCAGACCTGGTAATGAATGAAGTCCATGAGGGTTCATTTGGTACTCATTCCATTGGACATGCCATGGCAAAGAAGATGTTGAGAGCAGGCTACTATTGGCTGACAATGGATTCTGACTGCTGCAAATATGTGAAGAAATGGCACAAGTGTCAGATTTATGCGAATAAGACTCATATTCCCCCGACACTTCTGAATTTTATTTCCTCACCATGGCCTTTCTCCATGTGGGGAATTGACATGATTGGCATGATTGAACCAAAGGCGTCAAACGGTCACTGTTTTATTCTCGTAGTTATTGATTACTTCACCAAGTGGGTTGAAGCGACATCGTATGCGAATGTGACCAGGCAAGTGGTTGTGAAGTTTATCAAAAATCAACTCATATGCCGTTATGGTGTGCCAGACAAGATCATTACTGATAATGGATCTAACTTGAACAATAAGATGATGAAAGAGTTGTGTAGCAAGTTCAAGATTGCACATCATAATTCTTCTCCCTATAAACCCAAGATGAATGGGGTTGTTGAAGCTGCTAACAAGAACATCAAGAAGATTATCAAGAAGATGGTGGTTACGTATAAGGATTGGCATGAGATGCTGCATTTGCTTTGCATGGCTATCGTACATTTGTCCGAACTTCAATAGGGGCAACCCCTTTCTCTCTTGTATATGGCATGGAGGTTGTGCTTCCCGTGGAGGTTGAGATCCCATCAATGAGAGTATTGATGGAAGCCAAGTTGATTGAGGCTGAATGGGGTCAGAGTCGTTATGACCAGTTGAATTTGATTGAAGAGAAGAGATTAACTGCCATGTGCCATGGTCAGTTGTATCAGCAAAGGATGAAGAAAGCCTTTGATAAGAAGGTCAAGCCTCGTGTGTTCTGAGAAGGTGACCTCGTACTCAAGAATGTTTTGTGTTTCGCGCCCAACTCCAGGGGAAAGTGAACTCCAAACTATGAAGGTCCATATGTTAAGAGAGCCTTTTTAGGCGGTGCTTTGATGCTTACAACCATGGATGGGGAGGATTTCACTCGTCATGTGAATTCAGATGCAGTCAAGAAATACTTCGCCTAAAAATAAAAACAGAATAGCTCGCTAAGTTGAAAACCCGAAAGGGCGACTTAGGCAAAAAATAAGCGTCTCGGTGGATTGAAAACCCGAAAGGGCGGTCCAGGAAAAATTTAGAGACATAAAAAAAATGAATATATATTCCGCTAGATTGAGTACCTCACCCTGGGGCAATCTAGGCAAAAATTAGGGATTTGGCAAGTAACTGCATCCTGACAAGACTTTGTTCTACAGCTGTTTTCTGTCAAAGATTTTCGCTCAGTCATTGTCAACTGAAGCTTCAAATACATTGGATTCAGAGTTGGTGGAGAAACGATCATTATGTTCAATGTAGCCCTTTTTCCAATATATATCACCAATTTCAAAATTGTAAAGATCCATGGAGTCTCGCCATTTGGGGACTACCATTCTATCAAATAAATTTGAGCCTCTATCCAATTCTTCGCACTCTTATTTGTTTCTATTTAACAAATGTTTGCATGTTTTAATTGATAAATATCATTGTTTTAAACAAATAAATTTTTTATAAACTGTTTTTAAACAAAGTGATCTCACAAAGACTAAAAAGGATAAATGGAATGTCTTTAGTGCTCTCCCAAGGATAGTACGATTTCCAAGGTAAGACATTTGTTCATGTTTTGGCATTCTTCTATCCTCTTCATCAGCTTTCATTTGTCTCCCCGGCGAGCGCAGAGAGAAGGATACATCACCAGCTTCCCAGAGAGTTTGATAATTTGTGGATGTACATCCAACACACTCACGGATAGTTTGTTTGTGCATACATGTTTGTTTCCCCCGCGGAGTGTTAGCAATCCATGATCGGCTGGATGATTGATTTGTGGGTAATCCCTTCTATTCCAATTCGTTCCTTGATCTTTTAGAGACGTATATCCCTCTATATCAAGCACTAGCATTTGTGTTTTATCAATTATATGGTTGTCATCCCTTGTGTGGACTGACCTAAAATCCCTTATAGATTGATGAAAGTTGATATGCTACCTACTCATGAGGAAGTTTGTCTTTCCATAGCATGAGTAGAAGTCCCTAGCATGAGTAAGAAGCTCCAGCAAAGTAGGCATGTGTTCCCTACAGAGCTATCTTTCCAGGTAATTGTCTCCTCAGCAGGTAGTTGCCTAGAGCAGTTGGTGAATGGTTTGTCCCTTTTTCATCCCCAACAAGTTGGCGAAGGATTCGTTTCCGATCCCTTTAGCAGAGGTGTCTCCCTTTGAGTTTATCTACAGCTCATCCCCAGTAGGGTTTCTTACAGCAGACTATCCCCAGTATGGTCGCTTACGGTTCATCCCCGGTGGAGTTGCCTGATCCAAGTTATAATTTGTTTCCTCTCCGTGTTGGAAGATTTCTTCCGAGTTTAGAGCTGGTGGTCAAGATGTTTACCTTCCTTCCCCAGCGAAGCAATTGTTCTCTCTCCCCTTAGCAAAGATGTTTCCAGCAGATAAGAGGGAGTGTTTTGATTGATGAGTTTCTATTTGGTGGTTGTTCCCCACAGAGTTTCATATCATTCCTTGATAAGTTCCGCAGTAGAGTTTCTTCTACGATGGATCTTATCCATGTTGAGCTCCCCAATAGAGTTTCCTCTACGAAGGATCTTTTGTCTGTTCAACAGCAAATCCCCGGCGGTGACTCTGCATGTTCCCCAGCTGAGACTTTGCCTATCCCCAGCCGTGGTTTGTATATCCTGGTATTTGGATCATCCTCGCCAGAGCTGATTTTCTCCCAGCCTTCCTCTTTTGAGATGTTATAACGGATGTCTGTTCGTGGCTCTTCATCCTGTTTGTGTTAGATATGTCTATTTGTCAGCATTAATCATACACAAGTCACACATATACATGCATAATCATAGCATTCAATTATTCATGATGCATTCTTTGCCATATATCTTTGCTTGTTATCTCTTGCTATTGGTGATACATGTTTCCCCAAGCAGATGTTTGTGTCTGATCTCTCCATATAGAGTCAGTCCCATAGGCAGAAAGTGTCTATCTGTCTTTCTTTCTTCCCCACTGAGTTATGTCCTCGTGGATAATTATTGTTTCAGTTTCCTCCCCAGTTGTGTATCTGGATGGAATTACTCCCCTTAGTTATATCCTCATTGGGTTGAGTCTTGTTTGATTGTGTCCTTCTAGTTTGATCCTAGACTGACTCCTTTCTTATTATTTCCCCTACAGTTCCCTGTGGTTTAGTTGTTCAATTGCTCAGTAACGAGTAATTGTCCATCTTTTTCCCCAGTGGATTTCGTGGCCTTCTACCCAGTAACCGAATGCCTATCCTGTAAATTGAGTTTGCTTTTTCAGCCCTCCTTTTTGGATGATGAGTGTCTTGGATATGTGCCCAATTCACGCCTGGTTGGTCACCTATTATATGCCCAGTAACCGGTATCCCTAGTGTTCCTTCCTTCTGCTCCCTATTATGACTTTTGTCCCTTGTGGAGTCAGATTTTCCTGAGTTGAGATGTGCCTTATGGGTCCTCCTCGGATGTTTCGGATGATTGATATCTCTCACCGTTATACCGGTCTTAGATATTCTTTCTCCCTGAGCATGTTGTTCTTTCACCCGGTAACCGGTGTTTTGATAACATGTCTCGCTTTGAGTTTATTACCCAGTAGCTGGTAATATCTCGCTTTTTCTTCCTCAGCTGAGTCCTTTATGGACATCCCAGTCTGAGTCTGGATTTTTATCTGATGTATCCTTTGTGGATAGTTTCGCTGTATTGGCATATTCCCCAATACATGCATATTTGCGTCAGCTCGAGTCTTTCCATTGATTTATTTTCATGGAATCCCTTTGTGTCTCCCAGCAAGTTTTCAAGTCGTGACCTGCTCACGCATTTTTACCCTATTTTCCCCCCAGAGTCTCTGTCTCCCTAGGGAGTGTGTTACTCCTATGGATTTTCAGTTACTCCTGATTTCTTTGTGGTAATTATTCTCCATAAAGATTTTATTTTTAAATGCATACATTTGCATCATGAGGTCTCTTAGGGACCAAAATTCGTCTCGTTGTTATTATTTAAGCCCATTTTACCTCGTCGAGACGAAGATTTTAACCTTCATATCTCCGACTAGAATGACCTTAAATAGGGGCATCTGTAAGACCCTAATTTTGACCCTAAGATCCCTCATGGTATCATATCATTTGCTCATTGCATTTCCTCAAGGATCATAGCATGTGTGGCTCCTTTACCCTTCGGGTGGGACTTGTGTGAGTTGGTTTGGGACCACCAAGCATTCTTGTATTGTATATTATTTCTTTTCTTATTTTGTTTACTAACCAAAAGCACAAAAGTATGTCACTAACTCTTTTTGTTTTGAAGCTCAAGTAATCATGTGATCCCCTGCTCCTAGGAGGCTCCCATGCTCAATGAAGTGGCTAGATGAAGATGAGAACAAGCATGAAAATGGTCCAAAAAGTTCCTAATCATCATATATGTCTCCCAAACATATCAATTTGCCAATTTGATCAAGATAACCCAAAGGGCTTGAGGATTGTTTCCCAAGGAAACCCTAATTCAACTGTGCATTGACTGTGCCTTGCTCATGAAGCAACCTCAACTTATGATCAAATTTAATTAAGGGAAGTTCTTTCATTCATTACTTTATGCATATATGAGCTTATGTGAGTATCCTCAATCATTCATTCATTCATCAAGATTTGAAGTTTGGCCTTGAGAAGTTAACCAATCAAGTCATTTGACTAAGGTGAGGATCACTGAAACACAACTTTTAATGTGTTTGTCAAATGAAGATGACCACAAGAGAAAACACTTTCCTAAGAACCATATGAACAACTTTCATGTTCATAAAAAATCCATTTGAAACTTGGAAGGTCATCATTCATTTCAAAACATTATAGGTCATTTTGACTGAAACCCTAATTTCGGGTCAACTTCCCAAGGACCTATCTTCTTTATTTTTTATGATTTTGAGGTGAGACCAAATGAATTGGAAATCTTAAGATGTCTACTTAAAAGGTTGTTTTGGAACAAATTTCATAATCCTAAACAAAACACATGTGATAATACAAAACATTATAGGTCACTTTGGACCTAAGCCATTGAATTTGAAAAATGTCCAACTTCAAGTGCCCATAATATTCTCATTAAAAATCCAAATGATGCAAAATTTAAGTCTAAATTTATCATATTGAAAATATATACAACTTTAATGTTGGAGGTTTCTCCATTTGAAGCTTGCATCATTGAAACAGAAGGGCTTAAAGTTGCTCATTTTTGGCAAATTTTTCAAAGACATGTTTTGTACCCTAAACTTCAAAGCCAGTTTTCATAAATTTCCAAACTCCAAATGGATTTTTTCCCAACATAGATTTTGTTCCAAACTCAATGTTTAGGTTCAATTATGCAATTCACATTGTAACTTCATGCACAAGCCATTGCAGCTCCAATTACACGTCCAACCCATTTGCATATGAGTTCAGCTTGCATTTTCATCCATTTTTGGGCTTTGTACACGCCTGTACAGGCCCATGCATGAAGAGTCCAATTTTCATGCACACGAGCAAATACATGTGCTTGCTCATTCAAAAACGAACCGGAAGGAGATCTGAAACTCTGATGGATTGAAACCTCACCCTCACTCAAAGGAATTTCAGTATTCATTTCTCAATTTCAAGCTTGAATCTCAACATCCTTAGTTGATCTTCAAGTCTTAATTCCTTAGCCTTGCATCATCATTACATCTCCTGATCAAATTTGGATCAAAAGATTTGATAGATTGTGTTGTTCAAAGCTGCATTTCAGAGGTATATCACCAAACTATTTTGATCTGGATCTTGCTATATAATGTGAATTGCTTGAGTTTGAATTATTTTCTGAAGTCCTCGAGCAAGAGGTAGGCAAGTGATGGTCTTAATTTCATGAATCATGACACTTCAGATCAAACACCATGATCTTCAACATCTTGTTTCTCTCTAAATAGAAACATTGAGGAAGATCCAAGGTTACAGGGGTGATGTACATCACCCCAGCTTCATTTTGATACCTTGCTTGTTTATTTTTATTAAGTTTTAAAACCCTGCGCGTGGTGGCCTGAACCAGTTGGCTGGCCGGAGAAGAATGTGGTTTCCACCACCATCCCCACATGGGAGCTTCATGGCCATCAGATCTTGTGGATATGTTATAATCGTGGCCTTGCATTTGTTTTACCTTTTTTAATTCAATGTGTGATGCGCTTGACCAAAGACCATGGTGAGACCGCGCCTCTGAGCCGTGTGATAACGCCACGTCAATTAATGAAACAAATCCAATGGCAACACATTTTTCCTATTTTCTATTTTCTGTTTTAATTTCTTTTAATTCCTTTTATTTTTAAAAATTCATAAATTTTATTTGAAGTTGCAAAAATATGAGACTAATGCCAAAAAATTTCTTGAAAAATCTAGTTCCATATTTTGATTTTTAATTATTTTTGTGACTTCATTTAATATTTTTTGTGAATTATTTGGTTTTCAATAGTTTTTAATTCATTTTAAATACCTTTTGATATCTGAAAATTCCAAAAATATTTTCTTAACACATATGGATCATGATGAGTTAATGAAAAATAGTCTCATCAATTTCTTAATTGATTTGAGATTTATTTGAGATTTTAATTCAAATTGTGTTATTTTTATTGTTTTTAATTGGTTTTAAATAGTTTCTGATTTAAAAAATTATTGAAAAAATTTGTCAAACCTTGTTTGACCATGTTAGACCTATGAGAATTTAATTGGACTTGTTGAAGTTTATTTGAATTGAATTTGAGGTTTGACCATATTTTGTCCATTTTAATTTTGCATTTATTTTAATTCCAAAAAAATATGTTTGACTTGTTGACTTCTAATCTTTATTTCTCTTCTGTTTTATATTGGTTGATGATGATTTGATTCACTTTTGACCAATTGTATTTGATATTTGATTTCTCTTTTTATCCATTCCATCTTCATCTCATTTTTTTATTATTATTTTTGGCCAATGAGTTAATGTCTTATGGTTGGTCTTGACATATGAGAGGTTTAACCTTCTTTGATCCAAATCAAACTCAACTTGATCCAAGATCAAGTGAGTTGGTTTGTGTCCAAGATAGGTTGCTTCTTGGTCAAGCAAAAAACCTAAAGTCCATACAAGGTCTTTCCTCTTTTCTTTTGGCATGGCAAGTTGTAGGAGCTTAGCTTACTAGTTATGATCTCTAAATTGTGTTTATTTGCCTATAGTTTTATTGACCGACCTCAGATAGGTGTGACTACTACATTAGTCTACTTACGATTGCTTAACATAGCGCTAAATTGTCTTATGACAAACTAACATAACCACTAACTACTAACTTTAATTTGAGCGTTTAATTTCTTGCAATTTACTTTAATGCACTTTACTTCTTGCTCATTTATTCATATTGCTTTTCAGTTTGCTCACTTGAGCATATATTTTATGTTTATGCCATTTTCCTTTTGCTCATTTGAGCTCATTATTGTATATAAATATATTGTTGCTTTGTGTTTGTTTTGTCTTTGTTTGTGTGAACCCAATGCAAAAAGGAGAAAGGACTTAGAATTAGGACCTTACCTATGCTTAAAGGAGTTCAAGAGCAACTACGCCTCATGCCTTTAGAATGCTAAACTTGTTGAAGAGCAACTAGGCCTCATGCCTTTAAAATGCTCATTCTTAAAGTTGACTTCAAAGAACCCATAATCTAAACTCATTCTTTGTCTGTTCCTCTTATTGTGTGGTGAACTTTTTGATGTTTGCTCTTGTGTGATAGGGATTCCATCTTGAGATAGTAAGGAGGACCATTTTCATGAGTAGCCAAGTTAAGAGAGACAAGCCAAATGGAGATCCTAGGAGCTTGAATATAATTGTTTGATTGCTTGATTGTATGCTAAGTCCAAAGGAAAGGAGCATCTTGAATCATATCTATGATTTCAAGAAAAGGAACTCCAAGGGTTTTATCTCTTCTCTTATCTTTGTATGCTTTAGGACTAGCCCTTCTCTTCTTCTCTCCACTCTAACCCCAAGCCAAACTCTTTTTGTGCAAACTTTGACATTGTTTTCAAACTAGAAACCTAGGCCTTATGCCTTTGACTTTTCAAAATATTTTCATTAATACTCATTTGTGAATAAATCTTAATCATATTTTGGCTTCATTTTGTAAATACTTGTAACTTGTAAATACAACTCACTTCAAGTTGTTTTCGTGGTTCCAATGACCACCTTTGTTATAACCTTTTCATAAACATTAGTCATAGGTTTGAGTTATCATAGTGGTTGATGTAAACTTCACCTTATCCTTAGTGATTGGACTATAAGTCTTTCATACTTATTATAGGGTTAACCCCTCACTAGTATGTTGAAGCTCTCCTCACATGGTGAATTGTTGGTTTAGGTTGAGTTTTCTCCCTTTGATAACAAAAGACCTTTAGGCTTTTGACAAATCAATTCACCAATTTTTGAGATTTTTACCCCGAACTACGAGGTTTTGATCCTACCTTTGTGATGGTACGTAGGCAATGGGTTCATCCATTCAAACAACAAAATTTTAAATATAATTTATTCTCTTCTCATCCCCCCAATGTTTTGCACATATTTTTTCACAAATACCAACCTACAACACACATTTGCAAAAAGGGCTCCCTTAGAGTACTAAGGATGTTTTGGATGCGTAAAACCTTCCCATTTCATAACCAACCCCCTTACCCAGATCTCTCACATTTTTATTAGTTTTTGATTTGATAAAACTTCTTACTTGGTTTTTGTTCGCTTTTTAACCTTTCCTTTGGATAAATAAAAGTGCGGTGGCGACTCGAATTATATGTTTACTTTTGATTTAGTCAATAAATCTAAAGGTAACGAATACCCCGCTACAGTGCCCTTCTTACCGATGATGTTTAGGTTCATATTTTCATGCTTGTGAGTGGATAGTTGAGTGTTCTCCAAAAAATGACCAAAACATCTTTTCATCTTTACTAACATCCTTTACTAACTCTTCACTTATATTAACTTCTATTTTAATTTCGCTTACTTTATGCTTTAGTTTATGTCATTTACTTTATACTTTATGTTTAGCATTTCATATCATATTGTTTTTGATTATATCATTTTGTTCTTTGTCCATTTGGACATTTCCTTTATATCATTGTAAAGAAGACACTAATAATAAAAACCTAAAAAGAAACTTAGTTCTCCTAACTCATGGACTTATGGTTACTATCCTTGGAATCATTATGGATTATGGACTTAAAATTAGGACCTTGAACTTTGCTTTGGGACTTGTGACTTGAGACCTTGGAATTCATCTGATACCTATAACTTTGGACTTCTCTGTGAAGACTTGGTTTGGTTACTTTGGTTTCATCTAATGCATGGGTTATTATTTGCTTATCTAACTTGCTTGAGGCTTAATCCAAAGGAGGAAATTCTTGCTTGACTTATGTCATAAATCTTGATATTTCTTGGTTAGATCTTTCCTCCCTAGTTTTTATTGTATTCTGTAGGATGGTCTCTTCTTCTCCTTCCTTTCTTTAATTTTCAAAATCTTCTCTCTTTTTCAAAACCTTCTTGTTTTTTTTAACTTGAACCACTTTCTCAATAAACCTTGACCTTTGTCAAGTGATTTTCAAGCCCCTTTTCTCTATAAATGCTAATCCATATTAAGTATATTTAGACCAATTTCAAAACACGAAAAAATGCCTAACTCATTCAAACCATTGTGTTCCCTTTGTGCCCTTTTCCTTTTAAACTTTTTCTCAAAGTGTTAGACATGAGTCATTTCCATAGTTGAGATATAATTCTTATATCCCCATAGTATTGCTGATAATTCTTTTCCATTTGTGAGAGATAATGGCATACTTGTTGATCCTTATCCAAGTTGGAGCCCTTCTCATGATGATGCAAAGTTCTCATACTTGCGGGTAACTAGTTGAGTAATCTCCTTAAAATGACAAAATGTCTTTCCCATAAAAAATGAATCAAAACAAACTCTCTTTGATATTTTTACCATGAACTACAAGGTTTTTATCCTCCATTGTACTTTGTTGGTACGTAGGCATGAGACTTCAAAAGTCTTGGCAAACATAAAAATAAGAAAATATACTTCTTTTCCCATCTCTCCAATCTTTTAACAAACAACATCCTTTTCAAACCAAAATGTACATATTTTCAAAGAGTTTACCATGGATGTTTAGGGTGATAATACCTTCCCTTTGCATAACTAACCCCCAAACCCTTGTTCTCTTTTTATTAGTTTTGTGTTTAAAACTCTTCGGGTTTTATTCGCACAGTTTTCCCTTTTCCTTTGGAAATAATAAAAGTGCGGTGACGACTCTTGCTTTGTGAGTTAAGTTAATCAATAGCTTAATCTAATTTTTTTTACCGCTACAATATGGTCTTACTCTGATCACGTAACATCGGGCTGGGAACATTTTCTTTCACTTCTTATGTCATGTTTATGTTAAAGTATTATAACTGATGTGGCTATTGAGTTGATTTATTTAAACTCTTTATTTGTTATGGAAGTTGAAGTTAAGGCTAAATGGTATGAGTGCAATATGATTTTTAATTTCTTTAATTATGATTCAACTACGATGATACCCTAAGTGAAGGTGAGCATGCGATGGCAGGTGTTTATGTGAAATTTATAACCCGTGTTACGGAGAAGGATATGTTTGATGTGAGTGACACCCTTTGTGGTTGCAATTTTATTAAATTTTGCATTAAAATTGTATTCGGGGTTTAAGCTGTTACACAATATACCATAAGTGATATATATTCAACCTTATTAATAATAAGTTTTCTCAAACAACTAAAAAAAAGTAGTGAAAGGGGGATTTACCTACACTACCTATTTCATGATTTAACACTTATACTTTATAGCTACCTAGGACACAACATTCTTCTACTTTTCCATATAGTCAATGAACAAGGAGATGTCACCTTTTATATATCTTGAGCTTCCCTTGTTGAGATCTCATACTCTTTTCAAGTAGTCAAGACATTTTCCATGCAAAGTCAATCAATAATTCTAGGTACCCAATTTTCATTGGGACATTAAGGGTGAGTGGAAATGTTGTTGCATTTGGGCAACCGTTGAAATACAAATTTAGGAACCAAAAATCTCCTAAATTTTCATTTAGCAATGGCATGACCTTCCACGACCTTTCGTAGTGACAAGTCAAGTCACGGTGCGAATAACTTCCGCTATTAGATTCTTTTATAACAAATTATATTGTCTATATGGTTCATCTAAAGGTCTTTTGAATTTTGTTGGATGACAATGAAAGTGACTTTTGATTCTAAAGCTTGCTCAATTTGTCCTATAGAGTATTGTCGCAACTGGTGCGAAAAAACAAACGACGAAAAAAAGAATAACAGAAAAGTTGCCACCGTGTAGGAGAATTGCCATCCAAGGCGCAGCGGAATTTAAAAATTTCTCCATTTAGTGATCCTTACGAATGGGCATGATCAGTGATAGAATCGTTACCGCTTGTGGCGATTCAAACCTTTGGTACAGATCTCTGATAATGATTAAAACCTTTGATACAAATCCACGGGGCGATCACGAACGTTGAATGATGACAACGTCTCTACTCAGTCCACACGAATGGATTCCTTCAATCGCAGTGCTAGCTGTTATGAATGAAGGCTTTGAGTGAGAGAAAGAGGAAACAAAATTCAAGTCTCTACTTGAATTTCTGTCTGAGTGGATTGGAGTGACAATGCTTCTACCCAAGGGGTTCTATTTATAGAACCACTTGTGTGGGCTTTAAGCTAAAAAGCCCACTTAAGTGTATTTTGGCCCATATCTTATAATATGCCAAAAATCACTTAAGTATTTGGTACCTTACCATATTTCGTCTCTCACTTAAGTGCACCGTACCTTACGGTGTTCCTTAGTTACTCTATCTCTCATCAATCCGTCCTTTGTGTGTGACCCTATAGGTTTTCGCGACGTTGACAATTATATTAAATCACGCATTTAACATAATAAATAGTAAGTGGTATCTAGCAACACATCACTGCTACCCAAGTCACGAAAATGTCATGTGATCTAACAAAACCTCCTGTGATAATAATTATGTGTATAATTACCCCTTTGCCCTTATGCCTATATTGAACACAAGGTATAGACCGTGTCACCCTTGTCCAGTTCAATATTGGGCCCATAGACATTTATCCTGTTACGCAGGATGGGCAAATTCCATCTAGGACACTCATGTCCCTCAGCATGCTTTGTGGAGTACCCATCAACTGTCTTTATGGTTATCCAGTTACGGACAATGTTGGATCAGCAATAAAGCACTCGACTCTACATCTAGGATCCATAGTGGTTTCAGGTCGAAGAGTGGTATACACTATTATCACCATGAGAATAACTTATGACACTTTGCATAACTTTCTATATAGTATTCTCATAGCGGGTCAATCCGGTATAAATATTACTCCTAATATTCATACCTATGTTTAAGACTTGATAACTCTTTATCCATGATCCATGAGATGTGATCATCAGTCTACAAACATAATAGTCTTAATGCTTTAATGTTATCCCACTTCACATTAAAGCTCGACTACGGATACTTTAAGAACAGTGCCCTTATGTTTAATGTGTTCTCATGATTAAGTCACACTTAATACATTAAACGGACTATCTATTCTAGGGACTTTATTAATCAACCATAATAAAGAAAATGCCTTTTATTATTAATAAATAATTCGATACAAGTACCAAAAGTATTGGCCTCTAGGGCTTACACCAACAATCTCCCACTAGCACTAGAGCCAATCAGGCATACCCCGTATGCCCATTGATCTAGTATGGCCATCATGCTTCTGCTGTGCAATAGGCTTTGTTAGTGGGTTAGCAAAATTGTCAAGTGTAGGTACTTTACATATTTTCACACAACGTCTAAGTATGTGTTTGGATCGTTGGTGAGATCTAGGCTCCTTAGCTTGTGCGATAACACCATTGTTATCATAATAGAGACCAATGGGATCCATAATGCTAGGGACTATGCCAAGTTTATTCATCCAAACAGCTTCCTTTGCTGCACTTAAGGAAGCAATATACTCGACCTCAGTTGTAGAATCAGCAACTGCATCTTGCGTTGAACTTTTCAAGCTCATAGTGCCACCATTTAAGCAAAACACATAACCAGATTGGAATCATTCATATTAAAGCGTCTCAGCACTTTGTCTATGTACTCTGACTTAGGCCAAGCATTTCATGATCTATCTCTATAGATTCTGATAGGCTGCTTCACCCAGATCCTTCATAGAAAAGCATTTTCCCAACCAAGACTTTACTTGTTGTAGGGTAGGGATATCGATTCCAATGAGTAATATGTCATCTACATATAATACCAGGAATACAATCATGCTCCCACTAACCTTCTTGTAGACACAAGGCTCATCTTCGTTCTTGATGAATCCATACAGTTTTACTGTTTCATCAAGGCGAAGATTCCATGAGTAGGTCACAGGCTCATCTTGATCCATGAGTAATACATCACCTTGATCAGATATCCATATATCTCAGGTAGGTGACGTATCCTGCCTGACCTACGTTGGTCTTGTTCTATTTGAGCAGGTTGCTCTTACACAACTACTTGTGTTTCCTGCTCTAATTCCTCCATAGGTGTATCGATACTTTGTGATTCTTGAATTTCTTCAAGTTCTACTTTCCTCCCACTGATTCCTTTGGAAATAAAATCCCTTTCTAGGAAAACTCAAGTTCGAGCGACAAACACTTTGCCCTCAGAAGGATTGTAGAAATAATATCCTCTTGTTTCTTTAGGATACCCCACAAATAAGCATTGGTCAGATTTGAGCTCAAGCTTAGTTGAAATTTGTCGTTTCACATAAACTTCGCAACCCCAAATCTTCATGTAAGACATATGTGGTCTCTTACCACTCCATATCTCATATGGTGTCTTATCAACCTTTTTGGATGGAACACGATTAAGTGTGTAAGCTGCGGTCAACAGCGCATGTCCCCAAAAGGAGTTTGGAAGATCGGCTTGACTCATCATGGATCGGACCATGTCCAACAGGGTTCAATTTCTTCTCTCAGACACACCATTCCATTGGGGTGTTCCAGGAGGAGTGAGTTGGGATAGGATCCCACACTCTTTCAGATGGTCATCAAACTCTAGGCTTAAATATTCACCACCTCGATCTAATCGAAGAGCTTTAATATTCTTACCTAGTTGGTTTTGTACTTCATTCTTGAATTCTTTGAACTTTTCAAAGGACTCTGATTTGTGTTTCATTAAATACACATAACCATATCTACTGAAATCATCAGTGAATGTGATGAAGTACTGAAAACCTCCTTTGGCTGATATGTTCAGTGGATCACATACATCAGTATGTATGAGGGCCAAAAGATCATTTGCTCTTTCACCTTTTCCTGTGAATGGAGACTTTGTCATCTTTCCAATTAAACAAGAGTCGACGGATGGAGCAAGGAGAGGAACCACGGATAAGGGTAGATGGTGATGCCTGAGGCAATCGACTTACAGGTAGATGGCGATGCATGAAGCAATCGACTTACAAAAGGATGGATGAATACGTGTTGGTTCTGTTAAGTTTTGAAAATGATTACTCGACGTTGAATCGAGCTTTTGATCTTGTTTTGAAATGATTATCGAATGTTCGTTTTAATTCTTGTGTTAACAGATGAATAAAGAATGAAAGAATAAATATTATACACTCTATGGGATGGGGGTACATTTGTTATGAATGGGGATTGTTCATGGCAATCAAACAATAAGAATATATGCCTCATACATCATACAAGTAGGCAACAGTTAATCAAACAATAAGATGAGTAAACAAGTGTATGATCAAGTCAAAGAATCAAATAATGGAGTATTAAACAATGCATGGAAGTATGAACATGTTAAACAATCAAACAATAGTGAATATGGATGAAAGAAACAAGTGTAACAGATAACTAATGAATCAGACAGATGAAAACATGCACAAGAGGGGTCCACTGAATAATTTAATCAGGAAATGAGGTAAGGACCAAATAAAATCAATATGAAAGGCCTCTTATACATGGCATATGAGATGAACAAGGGAGGATCAAAAGATCTCTTCAATTGCCATAAGCAATCCCTAAGTTAAACATCGATCATAAAGAAGTCAACTGAAAATTCAAGTCAACTTAAAAAATATGAAATAAATAGCAAATTAATCAAGAAAATTATGAAAAATTAAACTAAGTAAGGTGGGGTCAGGACATCATCATCCCACAAATAGATTTTTAAAATAATGAAATTTAGTGCATGAATTAATTAATATAAAACAGAGGTCAAACTAAAAGTCAACAAACAAGACTAGGTTAGAAATAAATCCAAAATAAATTGAAAATGTGAAATAAAATTCCAAGAAAAGGTCAGGTTGACCATGAGACAGTGGTCAACCTTCATCCCAAAAATAAAAAGCTAAAAATAATTTTAAATCATGAAAATAAAATCAATAGTAAAATGTATGCTAAAATGGACCACTTGGAATAAATAATTAAAATAAAATACTAATATTAAATAAATATGAAAATAAAAATTAAATTAAATTAAATAAGACATTAAGAAAAGTGAAAAATATTTTTGGGTAAGTTTATGGACAAAGAAAATATTTTAAATAATTAAAATCAAAACAGAAAAATAGATGTGAATTAAAAAAGAAAATAAAAGTGGACATGTGTTAGTGTTAATGGGCCTGGAAATGGAGGGTGTGAAGAGCAAAACGCAGGGCCCAAGATCCAAAATAAATAATTCAGCATGTGACACCATTAAATAACATTTTATTTTAAAAAACATGTCAACATGGTATCAATAGGTCAAGGTCACTTAAGTGACTACAAGACAAAAAAACTTGGACAACCCAGATTAAAACAAAAATGTATGATCCAAGGGTCCATGCAGCGCCACGTCATCGTCTTCTTCATGAAGA
The DNA here is from genome assembly GCF_024323335.1 of Lathyrus oleraceus. Classification (NCBI taxonomy): domain Eukaryota; kingdom Viridiplantae; phylum Streptophyta; class Magnoliopsida; order Fabales; family Fabaceae; genus Lathyrus; species Lathyrus oleraceus. The sequence continues at coordinate 208,791,187 of NC_066580.1, read as the reverse complement.
CAAAACCCTAATGCCATGCAACACAAAAATGCAGCACATGCAGTGGATTTTTCAAAACTTCCACTCAAGATTGTAAGCGCTATAGTGCACCAAATGCCACGAAATAAAGACCAAAATTCAAGTATGAAATGTGTAGATTATCATGGTGACTTGTTTTAGTAAAAATAATGGCTTAATCATGGAGAAACGTTGACCACAAGAGGTCAACATGGACATGGCAAAGGCAAAAAATTCAGCATGCATAAATTGATAATAAGAACACAAGCATGTGGTGACTAGCATGGTAATGATGATGAACATGGTAAGCAAGCATAGATATATCAAAATATGGCCACGGAAGAGATGATTACCTAATGGAAAATAGAAGTGGAATGGAAGAGGAATGGAATATGATATGTGATGACGCTTTGCCTCCTTGCCACGAAATTCCAATGCCCTCCTCTTAGGTTTAGGGTTTCATCTTTTAAATAGTGGTGGATCAAGTGTCTAATGGGCTGAAATCCATGTTGTCCATAATGCAAAGTGAGATGTATTAGGTATGGCATGTGAAATGTTATTATTTTGGGCCAAACTTAAGTGATTAAATATCCAAAGCATGGCCACATGAGGAAAAAACGTGTGCTGATTTTATGCATGGCTTGGCAAGTAAGAAAATAGTCCAAGATGGTGACTTTATGGCCATGTAACTTGATGCTCAAGTCACCAATTGAAGAAATAATGCAAACAGTAGTAAGATATCATGGAGCTTCGCAACTTTCATGTTGATCACAAATTGAAATGATGAATGGAAGAAGGTGAAAAATGGCCCTCAAGTTCAGGTTTCATCATGCAAAAGCTGCTGGGCCAGTTTGGCCTAAATGCTGCCTAGAAAATCAAGTCATGCTGCCCACTTTAGGTGAATGTATCTCTCAAACCATGGATCCAAATGAGATGATTCCAAAAGGATGTCAAAGAGGACATGGTGAGGTACAATTGTTGTGAAGAAAACATTTTGCATTGATGCCTTGAAGTGCAAGTAAACTGGCCAAGAAGTCTTGACAAACTTTGAAGATTTTGGACTTAGAAATTTTTCTAAGTGTCCTAAAAAAATGTCTCACTTTGACTATGCATAACTTTCTCAATTTTAATCCAAATGGAGAAAACTTTATATCTCTAGAAAGCTTGGAACAAGAGGAACAACTTTCTTGTTGGAGAAATTTTCAAATGGAGCTTTTATCTTGATGGAAAATGGGCTTAAAGTGAGTGCAACAATCATGAAAACTTGCCCTAAATGGAAAGTCAAGCATTTCCAAATTAAGTAACTTTTCCAATTCCTGATTAAATGATGAATCCATGACCCAACTTTGATCATATTTCACATGTAGGCTCCCATAGGCATGAATTTTGAGATCCCACTCTCAAAATGTCAGGAGTTGACTTTTTTGGCCCTACGGTTGACTTTTCCCAAACTGTCTGATTCCCGATTCCATTGATCAATTCAAGCACTTCTGCCTCAAATAAAAAGCGTATTTTTTTGTATGTAAACCCTTGTGGACATATGGAGGACCATGGAAAAGAGTTTCACCCAAAGAATCAGAAATAAACTGATTTTATACCAAACCCTAATTTAGGGCCAAATTGATTAGGAACTGATTGCACTGATTGCCAATGGATCTTTCTGAGATAATTGTGAATCTTCCTAGGCCAAGATGCCTCTCCAATCATGACATGGATGAGCTCCTCTACTTCGAACCAAACATTGTCTGTTGTAGGTAGCCATGAAACCCTAATTTCTGATTAAATCCAGATGAACACTCTGATACCTCTGAATCTTTCACTGATAAACTAAGGAACAAAATAAGATACCTAGAGCCCCCTGAGACCCTTGAGACTTGTATACTTAGAGAATGAAGTCCAATTCTCAATCTTGCTTTGTGTGGGCTCCTTCTGTTAAGGAGTGATCAATCAAAACCTAATTCCAAGTTACTAATGCAGTATGCAATGAGTATGACCTAGTATGATGCCAATGAAATGTAAAACATAATCTCATGCTTCCAAGAAAAATGAAGGGTAAATTTTGGGGTATTACAGCTGCTCCTATTCAATTAACTAGAGACCCGAAAAGAAGATAGCAATGGCTTTCGCACTTTCAAGGTATCAAGGGATTGAATACGATAAAAGCCCGAAAATTTACACTGAAGTGAAAAATTAGGTAACAATGTCTGTCAGAATCGGCAAAGAGGTCTTGATCTGAGCATCAACAAAGAATCTCTCTGGTACGGTGAGAGTCGGTCTGAACACCGAAAAAAGAATGTCAGCCTGAATACCAAAATAAATGGTAACACAGAAATAACCATGGCCTGAATGCCGCTCATCAGTCCGAATACTGGGAATGAATTTGATCTGAGCATCGGAAAATAGTAGATTATCAACCATCGATCTGAACACCGGGAAACTGGCCTGAATGCCACTTCGGTCTGAATACCGGAAAACTGGCCTGAATGCCACAAGTTGCATCGACCCGAACGTCGAAAACTTCTTCGATCTGAACATCGGAAAATTGGCCTGAATACCACTTCGGTCTGAATACCGGAAAACTGGCCTGAATGCCACAAGTTGCATCGACCCGGACGTCGAAAACTTCTTCGATCTGAACATCGGAAAATTGGCCTGAATACCACTTTGGTCTGAATACCGGAAAACTAGCCTGAATGCCACAAGTTGCGTCGACCTGAACGTCGAAAACTTCTTCGATCTGAACATCGGAAAACTGGCCTGAATGCCACTTCGGTCTGAATACCGGAAAACTGGCCTGAATGCCACAAGTTGCGTCGACCTGAACGTCGGAAACTTCTTCGATCTGAACATCGGAAAACTGACCTGAATGCCACTTCGGTCTGAGTACTGGAAAACTGGCCTGAATGCCACTTCGGTCTGAATACCGGAAACTTTCATGCCTTTCAGTATCGGAAGAAATAGGGAAAATGATAATTGAGGCGGCGCGTGGGCCAACGACCCCTGCTGGGAATAATAAAGAATAAGTCGTGAACAAACTTCAGTCTGAGTATTGGAAACAAACTTTTGGTTTATCACTTAGGATACCAAGAATGTCTTATGCTTTACATGCGTATGTTTGAATTTTTCGATGGCGTAATGCTCCATGAAAATGGAAATGCTACGCGATTTGGGAGGATGCAATGCAATATGATTCTACATGCAGGGATGCGAAATGATAGGTCAGAGAGAATGCCAAGCCGAGGCAAGGAATTCTGCTGGGGAAATGATCACAATCTTCTGGACCCTGGCAATGTTGTTGGAGATACACAGCACAATGAACTCTGTGGGGAATGACCGGCCACGTGGTGTTCTGGCAATAACAAAATACTGAGACCCTGGCTGGGGAGAGAATGGCACTGAAAGCTTGCTGTTGAGGAAAGCGACAGTGGTTCTGGCAATCATAATCTGCGAGAGAGACGACTCAGCAAGGGAAACAAACACCGATACGGTATCGAGATTCTGCTTCAAGGAAAGAAACCATAAATCTAGCGTCGAGATCATCGATCAGGCATCGATCTCTGAGGAGCAGCCGCTTCTGTTGGGAAGATACAGTCTGGCACTGTCAACTCCGCTGGGGGTATACAGTCTGGCATTGTCAACTCTAATGGGGAGTGTATACTCTGACACTGTCAACTCTATTGGGGAGTGTATAATCTGAAACAAATGCTCGGGGACTACAGTAGTGAGAACCTGTTGGGGATTGAAGAATCCAACGCTTGAACCAACTTTACATGGATAAGAGACCAAATACCAACTGTTGAAGAAAAACATCTGCGATCATCTGGGAACATTAAGGAAATACCCTGAGTGTACCTGCTCTGAATAGACGATCCAAAACACTTAAAATTTACAACAATTTTAAATGTTTATTAAGCATGTACTGTAAAGCTCCTATGTTTCATGATGCAATGTTTATCAAAAATTCGGACGTCATTTTTGCAAACAAAATAGTAAAATTAAAATGAACATAGAGATATACTGAATAACATGATTTTATTGATTGAATGGCCTCTGAATATGCATTTACATCAGGAAGCAATCCCTAGAAAGAGGTAATTGCACACAAGATAAAAACAGGAATTAATCTAATGGCAATGTGAAATGGATTTCTATCGGGTTCCAATTCTGCTATGACTCGCTCGTCTTCAAGATCCCCCAGATGATCAGCTTTCTGAAAAAGGTGATTGGGTTGTTTCCTATCCTTCGAAAGTTTCCAGTTATTGACACGAGATGAGATTCAGAATTACTCAGAACGCAGTCATTCGCTTAATCCCTAACTTTTGCCTAGATCGCCCTTTCGGGTTTTCAATCCACCGGGATACCCATTTTTGCCTAAGTTTCCTTTTTCAGGTTTTCAACTTACCAGGTGTACAATGTTTTCATTTTTAATCCCTAACTTTTGCCCGAACCTTTTTCATTTTCTTGGTTTGTCGGGATGCCCATTTTTTGCCTGGACTATTCTTTTTACTGTCCAGCGGGTCTATTTTATGCGAAGTATTTTTTAACTGCGTCTGAGTTCACAGGGGAAGTGAAGTCTTCACCATCCATAGTTGCAAGCATTAAGGCTCCACCATCAAAAATCTTGGTGACAATATATGGTCCATCATAGTTAGGAGTTCATTTGCCCCTGTGATCTGTCTGAGGAGGAAGGATCCTTTTCAACACCAAATCCCCGACTTGGAAGCATCGAGGACGCACTTTCTGATCAAAGGCTCTCTTCATCCGACGTTGATATAACTGCCCATGACAAATGGCTGCCATTCGCTTCTCTTCGATAAGACTCAACTCATTGAACCTTGTCTGAATCCATTCAGCTTCGTCTAACTTGACATCCAGTAGGACTCTTAGAGAATGAATCTCCACTTCAACAGGTAGGACTGCTTCTATACCATACACAAGGGAGTAAGGGGTTGCCCCGGTCGATGTACGTACTGAAGTGTGGTACCCATGCAAGGCGAAGGGTAGCATCTCATGCCAATCTCTGTACGTAACGGCCATCTTCTGCACAATCTTCTTTATGTTCTTATTTGCTGCTTCAACAACACCGTTCATCTTAGGACGATAAGGGGAAGAATTCTGATGTTGAATGTAGAAGTTCTTGCACAACTCCTTCATCATTTTGTTGTTGAGATTAGAACCATTATCGGTAATGATTCTTTCGGGAATCCCATGTAAGAACAAAAACTGTTCTACAACAGATTCCAAGATTTTGATGATAACAAAGGATGAAACCAAAAATGGCACTCTAACGAAAAGTTTCTAAGTGTGCAGGACTCTAAACAAAAAGAAAGGAATCTGATTGCGTCATCAGATACAAAATCATATCAGATACAAATTACCAGAAGATCAGAAGCATCTGAAGTAGAAACACGCTCAAGAAGTTCTAAGTCTGAGCAAAACAGCAGAATATCAGAAGCATCTGAAGAAGGAGTGCACTCTAGAAGTTCTGACTCTGAACAATGGTATATCATTCCAGAAGCTCTCAGCGTCATCTGAAGACATCATCAGAACTCTTAAAGATCAACATCAAGCTCCGAATCCTCATAGCAAGATTCCAAGATTCCTAGAGCCACGCAGACTCTGATATTGGACTTCCTTATAGAAAGAGTAACGACAACTTCAATCTCAAATGGAAAGAAACTATTATTGGAAAGAAGTTATTCAGGGAGACAAAGTTGTTTTGGAAAGAAACAACAGAAGTTATGGCATTAATTCCTATTCAAGACAAATCATCTGCCATCAATTTCAACGGTCCTTTCACCCCTATATAAAGGACAGCAAACAGTATTGAGAGACACACCAACGCACATAAACGTTTTACTCTCTCTCTCTCTCTCAATCTTTCACGAAGCTTTTGCTTAGAACGTGAAACATTCTTTTGATCTTACTGTTGTAATATTTGCTTATCCTAGAAGCACTCTAGATTACATTGTCTTTTTATCTATTGGTTTATTTCCTCAAGTGACTCTGCGCAGTCTGTATACTTGAGAGGACTAAGAGATCCTTCTCTTAGATGTTGGTTGTAAACTATCTTTCAAGATTAGTGGATTAAGTCCTTGTTGAAGGCGAAATCACCTTGGCCGGGTGGACTGGAGTAGCTTTGTGTTATAAGCGAACCAGTATAAATTCCTTGTGTGGTTTTTATTTGAAAAAGCGCTTATTTTCCAAAAACAATTCAAACCCCCCTTTCTTGTTTTTCTCACCTTCATCCCATAACGACAAATGATTTCTTTCTTAATGAATCGGGCAACCACATGTCTGGTGACCTTCGCAAATGACGCTGCTTCGACCCACTTGGTGAAATAGTCGATGGCAACAAGGATGAAGCGATTCCCATTGGAAGCAGTCGACTCAATTTTTCCAATCATATCAATGCCCCACATAGAAAACGGCCACGGCGAAGAGATCACATTAAGAGGATTTGGCGGCACATGCACCTTAGCAGTATAAATCTGGCATTTAGACACTTCCGAGCATATTTGAAACAATCAGATTCCATGGTCATCCAGTAATAACCCGCTCTCAACAATTTCTTAGCCATTGCATGTCCGCCGGCATGAGTACCAAAGGAGCCTTCATTAACTTCCTGCATTAACATGTTCGCTTCGTGTCTATCCACTCATCTGAGCAAAACCATGTCGAAGTTCCTCTTATACAGCACATCGTTTTTGTTCAAGAAGAAACTGCCTGTAAATCTTCTCAAAGTCTTTCTATCATTGTTGGATGCCCCTGCAGGGTACTTTTGATTCTTCAGAAAGCACTTGATGTCGTGATACCAGGGCTTGTCATCAACTACCAGTTCAGTAGCAAACACATATGTGGCCCTATCAAGACGCATAACATCGATCCTGGGAACATAGTTCTAACAAATCACCTTGATCATGGAGGATAAAGTAGCAAGAGCATCTACCATCTAGTTCTCATCACGAGGTACATGATACAGCTTTACTGTTGTGAAGAAAGTCAACAGTCTTCTCGTGTAATCTCTGTAGGGGACCAGATTAGGCTGGAGAGTGTTCCAATCACCATTCACTTGATTGATCACTAGAGCTGAATCTCTGACGATGTCCAGAGTCTTGATTCTCAAATCAATGGCTTCTTCAATATCCTAGATACAAGCCTCATACTCAGCTTCATTATTGGTGCACTCGAAAGTCAGACGAGCGGTAAAAGGCATGTGGGCACCTTTCAGAGTGGTAATGACAGCACCAATTCCACTTCCTTTAGCATTGACGGCCCCATCAAACATTAAAATCCACTTTTCATCTGGATCAGGTCCCTCCTCAACAACTGGCTCTTCACAGTCTTTCATCTTGAGGAACATGATGTCTTCATCCGGAAAATCAAACTTCATCGGCTCATAATCATCAACCGGCTGCTGAGCAAGATAGTCTGACAGAATACTCCCTTTGATGGCTTTCTGGGATGTATACTGGATGTCGTACTCTGTCAGTACCATTTGCCAACGAGAAACCCTTTTGGTGAGAGCTGGCTTCTCAAATATATACTTGACTGGATCCATTTTGGAGATCAGTAAGCTTGTGTGAGTCAGCATGTATTGTCTCAATCGCTTAGCAGCCCATGCAAGTGCACAACATGTCTTTTCAAGCATTGAGTATCTCGACTCGCATCTGCATGAGTGATGGTATGTCCTTATGAGTGTGAGCAAGGAGTGAAAACTAAACAAACATTGCCAAAATGTATTTTTTGATTTTTGAAAATGGCAAAAATGGAAAGACAGTGAAAAAAATATTTGAATGCAAAAAGACGTCCTTTATTTATGATAAAAAAATGCAGGTATCCACATAGATGAGCCATGCAATGAGTCATTACGCCCTGGGCGGACCGTAAGACTTGGATATGCACAAACAAACAAGGAAAATTACTCTTCAAGAAGAGTGACTTGGATAATCTCTTCAGAAGACCAATTACGGAGAACTTCACCCGGGACCCTTGGATGCACCCAGTTGTCAATGTCGCAATCACTATCCCCATCTTCTTTATTGATTGCAGAGACCTGACCGTACTGAATGATGCCAACACTGGATAAAGTAATCGGCCCCTGACGAGTCTGAGGCATTGAATTTGTAGAAGTCAATGCTGGCTGATACCCAATCCCAAACTTGTCTCCCTTCACAAGTAAATCCAACAAACGTCCCCAACCGAGAGCAACACCTGAATTTACTAAGGCCTGTACCTGCTTGAAGGACAAAATAGAGGCACCTGCTTCAACCTCTTCCACTGGAGCTGCATCCTTGACTTGAACTGCCTCAAAGGCCTGACACAGGGTCTCATGAATCTCACCTTCTACCTCTACATAGTTGAATGTAGATAGGTGACTGACCAGAATATCCTCCTCACCACAGATAGTGATAATTCTCTTATTGACCGAGAACTTGATCTTCTGATGCAAGGTCGAGGAGACTGCCCCAGCATTGTGGATCCAAGGACGACCCAACAAGCAGCTATACGAAGGACTGATATCCATCACATAGAAGACGGTGTTGAAGGTTTGTGATCCAATCTGAATTGGCAATTCTACCTCTCCGAACACCGACCTCTTAGAACCATCGAAGGCTCTCACCACAAGATCGGAAGGCTTCAAGATCAAACCTCTACATCTAACCTTGACAGGGATCTCTTGGGTAGCACATTGAGAGAGGAACCTGTATCCACCAGAACATGGGATAACACACTGTTTTTACACTCCATCGAAATGTGCAAAGCCTTGTTATGATTGCGTCCAGCTGGCGTCAAGTCAGAATCAGTAAAACCCAACCCGTTGCTCGCATGAACATTTGCAACGATCCCTTCTAGTTGGTTCACTGAAATCTCCTAAGGCACATATACAGCATTAAGGACCTTCAGGAGTGCCTCCCTGTGTGCCTTCGAACACAGCAGGAGTGAGAGAATAGATATCTTAGACGGCGTCTGAATCAACTGATCGACTACCTTGTAGTCACTTTTCTTTATAATTCTCAAAAGCTCGTCCGCATCTTTCGCAAAAGCAGGCTCAGAGCCAGCCTGTGGTGCAGAGGTACCCTCATTCACAACTTGCTTGCCTTTGGCCTTCGCCGCGGCGTCAACACTATCCGATTGGGTAACTGGTGGTGAGAACAGTCTACCACTTATGGTGAATCGCCCGATTCCACCAACATTGTCCACTGTGCGATCTTTTAACTCAACTCCAGGTTCAGACTTTTGATCCTGCACCTCTTCTACTTTCAGTGGTTGCTCCACTCCATGATCATGCATGTAAACACTCCCTCCGTAATGCCATAGAATGGCCCTTTCGCTGGTGAAAGGTAAAGGACCAGGGGTCGTGATGGTCATAGTGGATTGATGCGGTCGCAATGGTGATACCGATTGCACTTCTGGCACACTGATCTGAGCAGTTGGGTAGAAAATTGTGATAATGGCGACGTCACAGTCATACTCAGAAATCTCATTCATTGAAGTACAAACATCTGAAACATCGGAATCAAGTTCAACAAATACATCAGAATCAATCATAGTGTTTGGAATATTAGCAACATCATCAGAAAAATTAATTACATCGTTGGGAATTACAAAATCAACAGGAACAACATTTGTGAATTCTTCAGCATCTTCAGGAAAGAGAGGATCAACATCTGCATTCTCAACAGCCCCTTCAACAACCCCTTCAACAGACCTTTGGGCAGACAGGTCTTCAGCTTGAAGGACACCATCGTCAAGCAAGGCCTGGATACCCTGTTGTAGCTTCACACTACCCCCACTCTGTGCAACACAACCCAAATAACCGCTCCCACAACCGGGGAAAACATCTTCCTTCAACAAGTATTCTTTGATTTCTAACAACAGAGTCTTCAGCTTCAACACCTCCTTAACTGACTTGACTTCTTCTTCCACCATGTTAACATTTGCTCCACCATGTTGCAGTATAGGATTGTTGACGACATTAGGAGCCGGCGCAAAGTCAATGGCCTTCGAGTCAATAAGGTCCTGGACTACGTGCTTAAAAGCTTTGCAGTTCTCAATAGTGTGGTCAGGTGCCTCAGAGTGGAACTCACACTTAGCATTGGCGTCATAACCCACTGGAAGCCTGCCAACGGGAGGAGCCAAAGTGCGTAATTGCACAAGTTGCAACTGCTGAAGGTTGGAAGAGTGTCGAAACATCTATCCATCATCCTCTGTCTCTGTTGATAAGCCGGTCTGTTACCCTGTTGTTGTTGCTATTGATTTTGTTGACGTTGAAGTTGTTGTTGCACTGGTGCTGTAGCCGGAATGGTCACAGCTGCAACATAAGGTTGTTGATGATAATTCTGAAAATTGTTCCTTCGGTTACCTCTGCTCTGATAAGAAGATACATCATTTACATCCTCTTCTCTCCTCTTCTGTCCTCCTAAGAACGGCTTCTTTGACCCCGAAGACGATCTAACCCCATTTTGGATCTTACACGTCTTCAAGTAGTTCTACACCCTCTCACCGGTAGAAACCACATCAGCAAAATTCGAGGCGTTGCAACCCACCAGACGCTCCAAATAAGATCCAGGCAGTGTGTTCATAAACATGTTGGCCATCTCTTTCTCCAACATCAGAGGCTGAACACGGGAAGCAATCTCTCTCCAGCATTGGGCATACTCTTTGAAGCACTCGTTGCTCTTGAGAGACAGATTCTGGAGTTGAGTCCTGTCAGGTGCCATATCCGCATTGTACTGATATTGCTTCACAAAGGCCTCGACCAAGTCTCTCCAACAACGAATATGGGCTCTGTCTAGCCTCATATACCACTCCAAGGATGCCCCCGCTAGGCTGTCCTGGAAGAAGTACATGAGCAGCTTCTCATCATCGGAATACGTAACCATCTTGCGGAAGTAAGCTTGTACGTGATCTTCGGGCAAGAGTTGCCATTGTACTTATAAAAAACAAGGACTCTGAATTTTGGTGGAACTCTCACACCTAGGACCAGCCCCAAGTCAGCAACATCCACACCTAGAGCATTCTGCCCTTCCATAGCTTTCAACCTCTCTTCCAGTCTCCGAAACATAGGGTTCATACCATGGCCCATGCCAAAGTCCTCCTGAAGCAGGGGGAACTGATCCTCCTGATCATCATGGATGGGTTGTTGATCAAGGTTGACATGTGGGATCGGGATAGGCCCCGGTTCATTGGGTCCATTAGCTTCTCCAGCTGGAGGATCAGCCACAACCTCCGGTTGAGTGGTAGGGGGATCCCTCTGTACCAACAATCTAAGCTCCTGCTGTCCCTGAGCCACTCCTTGGACCACTTCCATGAACTGATTCATACGAATCCTCATCTCAGGGAGCTCTGCTTGTAGACCTTCCATTGCTCTTTGTTGCTTTCTTCGGGTGCCGTATCGGTGAATGCCTGAGTCAGCTATCCTGCTAGTGGGATACCAAACAAAATGAGAACACTGCGGCGGTACCTGTTATGTAAGACATGCTAATGAATATGCAAATGCAATGACATGTTTATCAATTCCAAAGGGTATTCTACCCCTTGATTCCAGTCTCACATTAGATAAGCAGTGTAAGAAGATCCCGACTAGGATCAAGAAGAAGATATCAACCCCTAGAAATAGATAAACATGTGTTAAATGATATGAATGCAAAATGATGTGGTGCAATGCAGTGACATGGGAATCAGGATTGCTGCATCTGCTTGAACAACTGTCAGGTTGCACTGTCTGAAGAGAAACCCACTGAGGAACATATAAGAGATCACAGTTCTGCTCATACAAGAATACCAGAAAACCGGGTTGGTTGAAGGTTAAGGTTTCCTGAATTTAGCTCGCCCCTCACTGGTAGGTTCTAAGAACAGAAGTTTGTCAGCTTCTAACCCTCCAGTCGAGAATAATACGTTTACCACTGAAGGTTTGGCATTATTACGAGACAAAAGACCTCCACTGACTCCCCTCAACAGGACATCCTAAAAGCAAGTTCCCAGCCTCGGGGTCCTCGGATTAGCAACGAGAATGCGTCCTCCAGAGCTAACATAACCGCGTCTCGGAGGAAAGGCCTCGATTGAGTCCTCGGGAAATGGTCACCAGAGTCGATGATTTCTAAAGGAACATCATGTCGTTACGGAACACCCGTAGGACAGAATATATCCAAAAAGAAACCCCGTCTAGGCGTGGGTCTTCATGAACGACTTAACGTAGTAACATACTACGCAAGCCTCATGACTATCCACTCTAAAACCTGTGTGTACACTCAAGCTTGGGTAGTGGGCTTATCTCTCAAAGAACAACCCATCCCAACAAACAACCACCCCACAGATTCAACAGATACAACACTCATATGTACATAATGCAATAAGATAAAGCAGATCAATGCTGAAAGTAAATGAATGTACAAAAGAATAAACACCCAATAAACAAGAAACTCACAAAAGCTAGGAGGGACTCGCATAGGGAAACCAGGTCCCCAACAGAGTCGCCAACTGTCGCAACTGGTGCGAAAAAACAACCGGCGAAAAAAAGAAAAACAGAAGAGTCGCCACCGTTCGTTATTTATCCCAAAGGAGGGAAAGGAAATGATCAAAGAAAACCTGAAGAAAAAGGAAAAGACAAGGTCTCGCAACCAAATCTTGGGTTCGGGAGTCGATTATGCGAAGGGAAGGTATTAACACCCCTACGCATCCGTAGTACTCTACGGGATCCACTATTGTTGTTCTAGTCTAAAGGGTGTAGGTATATGTAAGGTACTATCTGCAAAAGAAGGTTAAAAGAAAATGAAAATGACTCGCAAGGATGTCGCATCCACTGCCTATGTATCTCATCTGAGTATGAGAATCAAAGTCTTCGTAGCTCGGCTACCTATGGGTTAAAGAGAAGTGTGCTCGCTAAGACATCACGTCTTATGCCTACGTATCTCATCTGGAATGAGAATCAGAGCAGAATGTAGTCCAGCTAACTACAGGAACAATGGGTCTCGATCGCAACTAGGGCAAGAGAAAGGGAATGTCTCGATCGCAATGAGGACTAGAGAAAAGAATCGCAACAAGGGCGAAAGCAAACAAGGATTAGTTGTTAGTCGTCAGTCAAACTCGGCAAGACATCGCATCTCGTGCCTACGTATCTCATCTGAACATGAGAATCAGAGTTGTCGTAGTATGGCTAACTAGGGGTTAAGGATTTCCATCTGAACATGGACTTACGAAAGAGGACACCAGCCGTGTCAAAGGAAGAGTGGGCAATGTGTTCAACGTCCTAGCAGTAGGTGTCGCAGCTCGCTGAATCGAGTCTTAGGCAGTTACCTCTTTGCAATAGAACGGACTGTCATGCCACGAGATCGGAGACGCACGGAAGGTCTAAAAGTGGGGAAGCTCTTCCCTAGAGTTGTCATGCAATGTGGACCTATGTGTTAGGATTTACAAATGGGAACATCTATATAATGTTAGCATGCGAAGAATAAGGGAATTCTACCTATGTTATCATACAAAACGTTCTACCTAATGGGTGCTACCTAAACAGAACACGAGTCGACGGATGGAGCAAGGACAGGAACCACGGATAAGGATAGATGGCGATGCCTGAGGCAATCGACTTACAGGTAGATGGCGATACATGAAGCAATCGACTTACAAAAGGATGGATGAATACGTGCTGGTTCTGTTAAGTTTTGAAAATGATTACTCGATGTTGGATCGAGCTTTTGATCTTGTTTTGAAATGATTATCGAATGTTCATTTTAATTCTTGTGTTAACAAATGAATAAAGAATTAAAGAATAAATATTACACACTTTATGGGATGGGGTACATTTGTTATGAATGGGGATTGTTCATGGCAATCAAACAATAAAAATATATGCCTCATACATCATATAAGTAGGCAATAGTTAATCAAACAATAAGATGAGTAACCAAGTGTATGATCAAGTCAAAGAATCAAATAATGGATTATTAAACAATGCATGGAAGTATGAACATGTTAAACAATCAAACAATAGTGAATATGGATGAAAGAAACAAGTGTAACAGATAACAAATGAATCAGACAGATGAAAATATGCACAAGAGGGGTCCACTAAATAATTTAATCAGGAAATGAGGTCAGGACCAAATAAAATCATGAAAGGCCTCTTATACATGGCATATAAGATGAACAAAGGAGGATCAAAAGATCTCTTCAATTGCCATAAGCAATCCCTAAGTTAAACATCGATCATAAAAAAGTCATCTGAAAATTCAAGTCAACTTAAAAAATATGAAATAAATAGCAAATTAATCAAGAAAATTATGAAAAATTAAACTAAGTAAGGTGGGGTCAGGACATCATCATCCCCCAAAAATATTTTTAAAATAATGAAAATTATTACATGAATTAATTAAAATAAAACAGAGGTCAAACCAAAAGTCAACCAACAAGACTAGGTTAGAAATAAATCCAAAATAAATTGAAAATGTGAAATAAAATTCCAAGAAAAGGTCAAGTTGACCATGAGGCAGTGGTCAACCTTCACCCCAAAAATCAAAAGCTAAAAAGAATTTTAAGTCATGAAAATAAAATCAATAGTAAAATGTATGCTAAAATGGACAACTTGGAATAAATAATTAAAATAAAATACTAATATTAAATAAATACGAAAATAAAAATTAAATAAAATTAAATAAGACATTA